>NW_024080967.1:0-284993 GCF_003009895.1 Hyaena hyaena
ATGCTGACAAAAACTGAGGACTGATGGATGTGGGGGGGAGGCGGGGATGGGCATGGAGGAGGGCACTTTGGGGATGAGCACTGAGTGTTACGTAGAAACTAATTTGACAATAAACTATTCTTTAAAAAATAAATAAATAAATAAATAAATAAAGATATGTCACAGACCTGTGTTCACATAGTAAATGACATAGCCATGATTAAAAGCCTGGTCTGACCAACTTCAAGGCTCAAAGTCTTTCTCCTACACCATGGAGCCTCTCCAGTGACTCTCTCATCTATCTGCTCTTCTCCATTTATCTGCTTCTCTTCTGTTATGTCTCCAATCAGACACTTGAAAACCTCTTGCTTGAATTATAATAGCCTCCTCTGGTCTCCCCCATCACCATGGCTGTCACCTCTCGTACATGGCTATGGTAAATTTTCCTCAGCTCAGTTTCAGACGTGGCAATCGTCTGCACAAAAACCTTTACTGCCTCCCTGCCTATAAAATAAATTTAAATCTCAACGACGTGCAGTAGAGGGTTTGCAAAAATGGTCACAGCTCCTCCCGTCCATGTACACACCCCTTGTACACACTGCTCCTTCCATCAAGAGATAGAGTCTATATCTCTACCCTTGGAATCTGGACTTGGTCATACGACTTTGGCCAGTGGAACATTAGAAAATGTGACATATCTGACACTTGCAAAGTGCTTGCACATTGGGGCTTGCCTCCTCTTGCTGGCTTTGGAATCCTGAGTCACCCCCTGTGGAGAAGCCCATACGTGCATACTGGAGAATGAGACCTTCTAGAGAATAAAGCATGGCTGAGACCTTCTAGAACAGAGGTCAGCAAACTCCAGCTTGCAGACCTGATGCAGCCTGCCATCCTTTTTGGTACCACCTGAGCTATAAAAATAATTTTTATAAAAAAGCATTGACCATTAATTTGGTAATAGGAAACCTGAACTTTGAGCCCCAATTAAGTATGAGGTTATCCCTTCCCCAACCCTGAAAGCTCCATTCTCATTAGAAGACCTAAATCACAAAAACGTTATGCGTCATTATTATTTTATTTTTAATTCTGTCAATAAAAAAATCTATGGAAACTTATTCTCCACTTTTATAAATATACCTTTACAAATGTATCCTTTATACATGTTTCCCTCAATTCTATCTTTTGGACTGCAAAGTCTAAGACATTTACTACCTTGTCCATTATAAAATTTTGGCAACTCTCAGTTTAGGACAATCAGCCTACCAAGGACCACACATATGAAGAAGGCTATTCTAGAACCGCCAAACAGGCACACTGCTGGTATATTGCAGAAATCAGCTGGTCCTCCCCAAGCCAGATGAACTACTCAGCCAATCCTCAGAATCATGAGAAATAACAGATGCTTGCTGCTTTGTGATGTAAGAGTAGAGGTGGGTTATTATATAGCAAAACTTAGCTTGTTTACCTCACATGCATGTAGCTTTATGATCTGGCTTAGGGTGCTGTGTCCATGTCATCTCACATCTACACCCGGTGGGAAACCTCAGATTTCATTCTATTTTATGAACCCACCTGTCTTCTTAGACTCTAGCCTTCCTTCAACCTAGAACATGCTTCCTCAACCCCTCCCCCCAACTTCTTTTGTAGTCTTATTCATTTATGGCAACCTTTTCTGTGAGTCTTTCACAGATTTGCTAGTCACACGAAGTTTCCTTCTTCTCTGATGTCTAGAGTGATTTTTCCTAGATGATAGGTTCCACATTTTTTGCCTTTATATCCTGTATACTTGACTATAACATTTGTTAGATCATGTATCTCCATTCTACCTTCCCAATTTTGTCTGCCACTAGCCCTGACATACACAGACCTACTACATCACATAGTGTTTGTTCAGTTAACCATTTTATCTTCTAAAGGTTCTTGAAGATATCTATGATTTTTGTTTCTTAGTTTGATATTTCAACCTACTAAAACTGTGCTCTAAGAAGTAACACTTTGACATTGCTCTAAAGAAAAAAGTACTGTTACCGATTTATTTCATGCAACAATTTCTGGCTTGGGGCAATCTTAGGGACCAAATTCAAACTATGCACCATATTTGGATGAACTCAAAACACTGCTCCGTGAGTGGGAGAAAGGGGCAGCAACTCATACTCCTCTTTACTCTATTGTGTTCATTGGGCTATTTCCATAGGTACCAAAACACTCTCCTTATAACCTTTATTTTGCTCTGAAGGAGTTTTTCTTTGCTATTATTTTATTTTTAAGTGTGGTTTAAAGTATAAGATATGAGTCACAAAGATGTTGCCTGCTAAGAGCAGACCATCTGACTGGCTCTCTACCACCTTTAGAGAGCCAGCCACCATCACCACCAACGCACTATCACATCCTTTTTTCCACCTTTACCAAGTACAATAAACCTTCCTTATACTGAATTTTATGTCACAGAGTAAAAGAAACAAATTGGAGTTAAACTGATAATATTTTTCTGGGAGAATGACTTTGATATCTCAGTTTGAGATGGAACGCATCACCATTTTCCTATTAAAAATTTTTTTTAAGTTCTGCAGCACTCCGGTTGCTCAATTGAGTTGAACTTCTGACTCTTGGTTTCGGCTCAGGTCATGACCTCACAGTTCATGAGTTCAAGCCCCTTGTGAGTTCAAGTTCCCCATATGGGGCTCTGTGCTGACAGGGTAGATTCTCCCTCTTTCTTCACCCTGGAGGCAGGCCGTATGTACACTTGCCCACGTGCGAGCACTCTCTCTCTCAAAATAAATAAATAAACTTTTTTAAAAAGGCTTTTTAAGTTTTACTTTAATGGTTTTCAATTTTGTGACAGAGTTTTCTGGAAAAATTATCCTACCCTTTCATCTTCTTTCCTCCCTCTTTCTTCTCATCCTTTCCTTCCTTTTTTATTTCTGACAAACATTTAGGTGTGACTAATAAATATACAGTGACCGACACCCGTCTTCCAAGGCTCTATGTTGCTTTAACGCAGTGGTTCTCAGTGGCTTGGGGAGTAATTCTGCCTCCCAAGGATGTGCCAAAGTCTGGAAATAGTTTTGAATGTCACACCACAGGAGTGTTTACTACTGGCTTCTAAGTGGGGAGAGCCTGAGGATGGTGCTAAAGAGTCTACAATGCAGCGGGTAGCCTCTGACACAAGAAATTATCTGCCCCAAATGTCAATAGTGGTGAGGTTGAAAAATCTTGCTGTGAGGAATCCCGTATTTTCTACCACGAGGTCATTGTTCACAGTAGAATCTCTTTTCCCTGTCATTCCTCTTGACCTCCATCTCAACCATTGAAAATTCTAAATCCCAGTTTTTCAAAGCCACATGAAATATTACTCTCTTCATGACGCCTTTTTCATTCCTGCTACTGAATGTGATGTCTCCTTTCTCTTGAACCCCACATTATTTTGTCTGTGCCTTTCTCACAGATTAGGCCAAGTCACAGACCTGTGATCAAATTGTTTTGCTCTGCAAATTTAGTGCTCTGTATTCTACTTTTGAGAAAGCCTCTCAATCTCATTGGGCCTCAATTTTATCATTTACGTAATAAAGGAGGGCAAGGCAATGCCTCTGATAAGCTTTCTACCTCTACTCTTTTTGACTCCTTCCTTATCAATAGTGTGTGATCCCTGTCCCCACTACCAGTAGTCAAATGAAGTCCTACCTCTGAAGGATTCTTGTTCTAACTTGTTACAAGAGCACCCATCATCATCCATTAAAATTCTTTCCATAACAATCTAGAGCTCTAGATCAGTTTTGGGGGGAATTGAAAAAAATCAAAGAGGTGATTAAGAAGTTATTGATAGACACATAGAGATTACAGTGGTTTAAATAGCAGTATCCAAAGTGGTTACAAATATCAAGAGGAGAGGCTACATCTCGATTTCATTCTATGTTTTTAAGTCCTTTAATCCCAGTGGAATTTGAAATACAGTCCTACCACTCATCCCTGTAATCTGTCTGCTCTGCATGGTTTTGTGAACCTTGGAAACAACCTACATATTATGTAAATAATGAGGTGTAATATCATAAAAAGTGAGATAATTATATACTATTTAATAGACATAACTAAATTGTTTACATTTTTTAAATCAAAGTAGCAACATCTTTCAGCTTTATGTTTAGCCAAAATAGAGATTTCGGAAATAGGAATTTTTTATAGCTTGTCAGTCTATTTAAAAAAATTTTTAGTAAATCATTCTGTGATTAACTATATAGTTTCTTTCAATTAACTGCACCGTATAGTATTAAGAAACTGTAATTATACCTTAAATTATCATTCAGAACACCTGCTCTTGTGGGTTTCCTTAATTTCAGCCCTGAATATTTTGACATAAAGAGCTATAATCATTGAGAATTTTATGGTTTTTAAAAAGTATTCTGTGCCCCACCTTGCTAGCTAACTATAGTTTGCTTTATACGCCATGACTTTTTGCTTGCTGAAGCTATTGTCCCTCATCTCTCATCTTGGGTTACTAATTTAGGAAAATATGAGTACTTAGTCTAAAAGCCAAGAGCCTGCAGAAATCCAGTGTCCCTGCTCTCAGCTTGTATGACTTACACCAGAACACTACCAGACTGGAAAGCAAAAAGGTTACATCCGAGCACTGGATTCCTAGAAAGCTCATTCTCCTAGCTAGTGACATCATTAGGCAAGATGTATCAAGCTCTGGATGAGACAATACCATACACATAATGATATTTTTTCGACATAACTAATTTGAATATAAATGTCCACATACAGTTTGTACATACCCTGTGTATTTACCCTGCCTGATGTCCACTAGTAACAGCTGGGAGTCGGTTGCACATACTGTTTCCTATTATGAATAAATAAGCTTCTATTGTCAATCTCATTCACGACTTACATATACTAAGCTCCAAATATTTAAGTCTGTCTGTTGGCCTGTCTAAGACAGATTAGAAATGTGGGATCTGGCAGTATTAATTTCCTTTGATGACTCTAAACATGTTTGATGGGCAAGTATCTTAAGCCACCTCATTCCATTTGGGAAGCTGTATTCACCATTTAGTGCTCGAAGCAAGTAAGCTTGAACTCCACAAGAAGTGTGCATTCAGCAGTACTGATGAAGTATTGCTCCTTTGGAATTAACCAGATATGGGTCTATCTGATGTGTCTGATGGCATCAGTCCTACGCATCCCCCACCACTCTATCTTTCTTGTCCCAATTTTTAAATTATAAAGTTCAACGTAGGTCTCAACACTATAGATTTCAGTTGATAAACTAGGATATTTTGTGTTAGTCTTAAAACTGAAGTTAATGCAATTAGTATAGTTAAAGGAAAAGGTTTCAATTATATGTGCCAGGTGCAATACGAAAAGCAACCAACACTAAATGCAGTATCGGGTGAGATATTATGCATGCACAGTAGGCCATGAATCCAAAATTTGGAATTTTTATTACAGTGACTCCCATATAAGTAGAGTACATCTTGCAAAATGACTTGGTATGATTTAATAACACATCTGATGTACAAAGCTCTTTTTACCACTTGACCTAGTTTTTAGTTTTTACTCCTCAGGACAACAAATGTTAAATGAAACTCCTTCTCTCCTTCCTTGCCCTTACTTTCCTCCTATGACGTAGATAGCATCAAAACAGATTTAGTTTTTATTTGAGTTTCCTATGACTAGTTCTACATCCTTTTGGCCCAATCAGTAAAAATGTACTTGATTTTTTTTTTTTTCTGAGATAGCAAGCTGTATCTCATCCCCAGGGTGTAAATCCTGGAGGCCATCCATTTTAGTACCAAAAGCATTTTTGCCAAAAGCAGCATTAGTGGCATTTACCCCAATTAAATCCCAATAGTACTCAACCTTTGAATCAAGCTGCTGCCCTTGACCTTTGGGAGAAGTGATTTACCATTAGGTTTATTAAAGTAGCTCTGAAGCATGTTAGAAAAGCAGTTTTTAAAATGCAAGATGGATGAGAGTCCATATTTAATCAAGGATAGGTTCATTTAGCCCAGCTGTACAACTGAGATTTTGACAGAAGACTGATATTACAGTCACAGAATCATCAAATTTAAAAGCCGGAAGGAACATTGAGAGGATCTACTCCTTCCCTCAGAAAAATAAATAATAAATAAATCTCTGGGAAGAAGCAGATGCAAGAGTTCATTAACGTGAGGAAACTCGATCTGTACTAAAAAGTCAACGATGTCAGATTTGGCCCTTACAATAGGGGATCAGAGAGGAAATGATATAAACCACTACTTTCTAGATGACATCCGTTTCAATACAGCCAGTAAGCTAACAAAGGAAACAATTGTGCCTGGGAGATTTTTTTTCCTACAAAAAAACCAAATCTCTCTGGTCTTTCAGCTTCAAGATCTCTCTGTGACTCCCTCACATCCCCGCTGTACAATGTTATTTCTTAGGACAGGACTGAGGAGCCAAAGTCAAGCAGCCACTGGACACTGGCTACTGCCAGATTGGAAACGAGCTTGCACCATCTGGCAGAAACAAATGGAATTATTATTAGGTTTTGAATTGTTTGGGGAGCTTCCCCAGGAGATAGGTGAGGATGCAGGACTTCACTGCCAATGTGCACATCTCCCAGACCAACAGCAGTGAAAAGGATTGCTCTCCTCAAAGACACATAACCTAGGTCACATCTTCTCTCTGCCCTCTTTTTCTTCCCCTACCTCTTTTCTTAAAGACTAGAGTAAGTCCCTGGATTGGCAAAAAAAAAAGGGAAGAGAAGACAGATGGCTCTGATGTATCCCCAGATCAGCTGCAGACAGACAAAACACCTGAAGGTAGGGGATGGATTTTTTTTTTAAAGAAATCATAGAAATTTGGATCCTTATGATCTTAGCTCTAGCTTCCCACCATAGGTCAAAAATTGCCAGTGTTTTTGGAACCAAGTCCATTTTTCGATCACATGCCTATCTTAAATTTCAAAAGGAAAAGATGGCTAAAGAAGATAACTTTCTATGTAATCTTGGAATTCCTTTAAAATTTGAAGTCATCTCAGTATATTTCAACATACATCTGTCCAATACCTCCAGTGGGCAAGAGGCCAGGATATTGTGGTTTGAAGGGTGTAAGACTGATAATCAACAAAACCTGAACTTGAATCTCAGGTTAGCCAATTGCTGGTTGTTTATTCTTGGGTTGACACGTAAACCTTTGAGCCTCTCTTTCATATCTATAAAATGAAAACAGTAGCCAGGATTATGACTTGTTCTAAGCATCGAAGGAGGAGAATATGTCCAGAAGGTCATAGGAATGTCAGTTATGACCATGTTAGTTACAATAACATGGTTTCACCCCCTCCAAGAACAGTATTGAATTGGGAAGGTACAGCTTGACTGAAGCAGTTTAAATGAGCATGATTTCCTAACGATTTCAGAGAAGGGGGTATGTGAAGGCTCTTTAAAGCTAGTCACCCTGTTCTCCAGTATTCCTTCATTTTATTTACAGTATTTTTTAATCTTTAATCCTCTTCTATAAGCAGCTGGTATTCCAATTATGGATATTGCCTCCTGAATTCTTCCTGACCTGGAATGAAAATGTGTATTAAGGAGAAAAAATTTCCAACCAGTATATCATATTTATGATTCACCCTGCTAGAAAAAAAACAAGGAATAATTTTATCTTCTCAGTGGATCCAACTTCTCCTTGTTACTCATTATTAAATTTTTTGTGAGTAGAAAGCTAACATTTAGATACATTCTGCCTCATACTGGCTGAACATGATTCAAGGGTTTTCAACGGACTGAAACCTAGATATCCTTCTTTGTTTAATTACTTCCTTATCTTATTACCCCCAAACGTGTTTCTGGGTCATAATTGTCCTGAGACCATTGTTGTTGGGATGGGGGTAGGGAGGTGATCAAAGAAATGACGCTGTAGCTACTGGTCCTGGGTACTTGGATCCGTGTGCCTATTTTTGTAAAAAACATCTCTCTGAGCTCAAAGACTTAACTGAAAGTTTTTTTTATCCTCAAGGACAAAGGTTGCAAGTTCTGCACCTTTTTTGGCTTCAAACTGGGTCATTAGCTCAGTTAGATTTTCTTCATTTTCCTGTCTTTCGGTGTAGTAAAATACGAGCTTAAATCTTTTGGATCTAATCATTAATTCCTATATTAAAATTTTATTTTAAAAGAAAAGGCATTCTGGAAAGTGTTTAGTTTGAAATCTCTGTGGATTCTAGAGTTATATTCACAGCTTCATTTCTCTTTTGTTGCTATAAGTTTTAAATGAGAAATGTATTGAGTCCTATTCTGTGCAGACTGTAACGCTGGTATGTGAATATGAAGAAAAATGGAAAGAGTGTGTATTAATCATGGGGTTTTTTTTCCCCTATATTTTATGATACTTTGACATCTTGGTGTCCTGTGGGCCCAGGAAGAGACAACCCCTCCCAAGGTTAGCTAATTCTTAAGAGAAAACAACTTGCCCAGAGCAAGTCTTTAATATGCAAACCGAGCAGTCTCAAATCCTAACCCAAACCTTGCCTCCTTTTACTGGGTTCCTACAATCCAGAACATTAAATTCCCCCTCCCCTGCCTAGAGTTTCTACAGGAAACAAGACAGAAGAGTGAACACGTTTTGGATTGGCTAGTTTGAAAAGCTTCAGTGGACTCTGAGGTATAGGGGTGGTCTTTAGTTGTCTAGTACCCTGTAAAAAAAATAATAAAGTGGGGCAAATGATTTTTTCTTAAAAAAAAAAATAAAAAGAGAAGATAAAAAAAAAAAAGAAACCATAATACAGGCTTTTGTCTATGCTTTCCCCTTGTTCCTTCTGCCTCCTGACTGGCATGCTCCTTCCTCTTGGAAACCTCGAGCAGCAAACTCTCTTTTTAAGGGTAGCTGTCTCCCAGTCTGTTGGCCATCTACAATTGAATCCTATACTTTAAAACAGAGAAAGAAAAGAAGCAAAATGATTTGGACAAAAATGAAGAAGAAGGAGAAGGGGAAAAAAAGGAGAGAAGCTGGGAGGGAGGAAAGAGAGCAGCTCAGCCTCTGCACAGCTTTTAATCCAATGGGAAGGATGGGACCTATCACTGTGCATAATAAACAGTAGCCTGAAACTGAACATTTACTAAATAAAGGACAACAGTGTGGCAGAATTAAGAAACTGCGAGAGCAAAAGTAAAAACAGATTATATTTGTACACAATATTGAATGGATGTACATGTCAATGAGATGATAATAGCAGTTAACATTTAACTTGAAATATGAAAGTCCACTTTTCCCATCTTTAAGTGAAGAAAAGTAGCATACAAGCACCTATCTTGCAAGGTCATTGTGAAGATCAGTTAGAATAACACCTGTGTAAACAACCAGGACAGTACCAGGCACATAAGAGGTGTTCTATCAATGTGATTTTCCCCTTGTTTTCTATCAACATCTCTCACGTTAAGTTAAATATATAGTGTAAAGAGATTTCTATGTCATTCAGTAGTGGGGTGACAAAAAGGTGCTGAAGGATTTTCAAGGGAAATAGACTGTATTCTCCAACAGCAGTAAACATCGGATTGAAGCCTTACTGAAAGGTATCTTGGAGATTATTAATTAGAAGATCAGGGTTGGGGTAATTACTGTATTTTTTAAAAGCTCTATAATTGATTCTGAGGTGAGCTTTCTGTAGCACTGGAATACACTTTGCTAGGAGGTACATTTATTGTACAAAATTATTATGTTGCCATATGTCTAAGTATTTTTTCTTCTTTGGTACACTCAATGAAATTCCATTTCATACCTACAGTGTACTCCACTGAGTCAGGCACTGAAAATACAAAAAATAGAATGCAGTTTGTGATCTCAGAGATGCCTTTCACGAGAGACACAAATGTCCAAAAATAACTATTATTTTGAGAAAAAAAAAGTGGTATATTAACACATTTAATATGCACCATGGAAGCTCAGAGGAAGGAATTCTGCCATGACCTACTATGGAATCAATTGCAACTAGCTTTTTTATTGCCAAACATGAGCATTTTAATACAAGCGATGATTCTTTGCTTCCAAGCCTCTGATCTTCCCTACTAGTTCCCAGTTCTTAATGGTTCCCAGTGCACCGTACCATTGCCAAAGGCCTGGTCCAAATCTCTGAGTGCAGCCTCTCAGACTGGAGGATGCCCGAGTTCTAATTATGAATCCTTCTGTGCCCTTAGTTATATGGTCCCCAGTGAGTGATTACTTAATACCTAATACCCATGACCTAGTTCCCCAGTCTATAAAACTGGGACAATAATATTTACTTGCTTTTTATGATTTGGTATTCAGTATTTAGATAGCATTTTTATTTTAAAGGGGCCTTATAATCATTGGTTAGCTTTTCCTAACTAGCTATGTCTGCCTCACAGGGATGGCATGAAGGTTAATGAGTTCGTGTTGGCTAACGCTTCTGAAGATGAGAAGATCTTTACGGCATTAATACAATAGAATACTTTGGCATTATGAGGCTTCCCCAGCTTGCCTGCTGCCAGGGATAGCAGTGGGGGGTGTGATGCTCACTTACCCTACTTCTCCTCGACAATCTGCCAGCAAATCACAACACTGATTCAGAGAAAACATTTTTTTCTTTAAGTTTTCATTTGAACTCCAGTTAGTTGGCATACGGTGTTATTTTACTTTCAGGTGTAAAATATAGTGATTCAATAATTCAGACATCACTTGATGTTTATCATGACAAGTGCCCTCATTAATCCCCATCACCTCTTTTACCCATCACCCCCACCCACCCACCTCCCCTCTGGGAACCATCAGTTTGTTCTCCACAGCTAAGAATCTATTTCTTGGTTTGCATCTCTCTCTCTCTCTCTCCTTTTCCATTAGCTTGTTTGTTTTGTTTCTTAAATTCTACATACTAGTAGATCACATGGTATTTGTCTTTCTCTGACTTATTTCTCCTACTCTCTGGCTCCATCCGTGTCATACAAATGGCAAGATTTCATTTTTTTAAATGTCTGAGTACTATTCCTGTGTGTGTGTGTGTGCGCGTGTGTGTGTGTGTGTGTACCACATCTTCCTTATCCATTCATCAGTAGATGGACACTTGCGCTATTTCCATTTTAAATACACTTATGTCATGGAAGAGAAACCCTTCCAGTGAGAAGTGCAAACCAGATGGGGAGAGCAGAACCATGCTCCCAAGTATCAAACTGTTTTACCTCCAAGTTCTTCTTAACAACAGTGAAATTATTGGTTGGAGTCAACAATGTTAAACACTATTGAAACCAACAGGAAATACGGAATTGAGAGTGCTTGTATTATAAAGTGAGAAGAGTATATTTTTCTAATTATGTAGCTTATAAAAATGTCTTTTTTTATCCATTCACATACTAAGTAAATGGTATCTTTTAGAAGATATGTGTTATACAGCAGTATTTTTTCTTTGCTTTATACACAATCAAACCTTTGAATGATATAATTTTGTGGAATCCATTCTAAAGAAATAATAGTAAAGTGGATAATATTATTTATAATTTTGAAAAAATGAAATGACACAAGTATTCAACTACTGGAGAATAATTTAAAAATTTGTATAACATACATAAAATGAAATATTTTGTAGGCATTTAAAATCATGTTTAAAAGATATTTATTGATACAGGAAAATGTTCTGGATAAAATAAGTTAAAAAATAAAATACAAGACAGAACACGCCTTATGATCTCATTTATATGTATCAAAGTTGGTTAGCTCTGGATAGCATTATCCGTGAATTTCAATTTCTTTATTTGATATTTTGACCTTACTCAGTTTTATCAATTTTATATAATAAGCAATACTGCTTAACTAATCAGAAAAATTATAGTAGTTTAATGCCAATTCTGAGACATTCTTTCATTCAGCCCTCTCTCATCTCTAATGGCATTTTTATGAAGACATGCTAGTATTTATAATGATTCCCAGTTACTAAGCATTGAGCTGGGTGATCATAGGTATCATCTCACTGTATAAGGCTTTAAAAGTGACCCCTTGGGGCGCCTGGGTGGCTTAGTCAGTTAAGCGTCCGACTTTCGCTTAGGTCATGATCTCGCAGTTCGTGGGTTCGAGCCCCGTGTCGGGCTCTGTGCTGACTGCCAGCTCAGAGCCTGGAGCCTGTTTCAGTCTGTGACTCCCTCTCTCTCTGACCCTCCCCTGTTCACGCTGTCTCTCTCTTTCTCTCTCTCTCTCAAGAAATTTCTCTTATCAAGAAATAAATAAAACATTTAAAATAAAATAAAATAAAAGTGACCCCTCTACTGCAGTACCCCACGTGAACTTGCTTACAGCACATTCTTGGAAGACTCCTCCCCCCCCCCCCCCCCCCCCCCCCCCCCCCCTTTACTACAGTTATTTGTGGAGATGTTTTTTTATCTTAGTTTGACTTCCATATTTTTAGGAGCAAAGACTATGTTCTATACATCTTGTATCTCACACTTCCCGTTACTGATAAGTGTACTATAAAGAAATGTTCCATACACTGTGATCGTATCCGCAAGAACTAAATACTCCTCTTTTATGGCTATATCTACCTGAAAGTCCTGAAACTTACTTCTTGGGCGGGCCTAAAACCATCTAATCATCTGTTCTACCAATTCATTCATGCAACAAACACTCAGGGATCACCTACTATGTGCCAGGCATGTGTCTAGGCATGGCATACATAGCAATAAACAAAACGAGACAGAGTTTCTCCCCCACTGAACTTACACTCTTTTGAGAAAAATAGACAATATACAAGGCAAGATATATAGTATGGTCAATGGTAATAAGAATAGGGGGAAAATAACCCTAACGGGGCACAGGAAAGCTCAGGAGAGGGCATTGAATTTTAGATAGAATGGCCAAAGGCGTCACTGAGAAAAACGGGACATTTGGGTAAAAACTATGTGAATATCTGGGGAAATAACATTCTAGACAGAGAGACTAGCCCATGCAAAGGTAAGTCCATGACTGGTGTGTTTGAGAAATCAAGGCCAGTCTGGCTGTAGCTAAAGGCATAGGGAAATAATGCAGTGGAAGATAAAGTCAAACGCTGACTAAGGACCAGATTGCATAAGATCTTGTAGGCCATTAAAAAGAGCTCAGCCTTTTTTTCCAAAAGGAAATAAAAGTCACCAGTATATTTTATGCAAAGGAATGACATGAACAATGTGTTTACCAATAAAACATCAGTTTCTGTGCTGAAGACAGACAAGCAGGCCAAGGAAAGAAGCTTATAATCCAAGTGAGAGGCAATAGTGGTTTAGACAAAAGTGAGAACAGTGAAGGTGCTAAAAACTGGATTTTGCAAAGAAGTCGCTGATGAGTTGGATGTCAGTTGCAAAGGAGGAGCTGAATTCCTCTAAGACTTGGAGGTGAGCAGTTCGAATGATGGAGTTGTCATTATCGGACATGAGAAACATTATGCATGGAGCGGGTGTTGGGGAAACGTGAGATCCAGATTGGCTAAAATGAGACTTCTGAGTGGCAATGTCAAATTAACACTTAGATTTACAAGTCTAGAGTTCAGGGATGAGTCCTGGGAAGGACACAGAAACATGGGAGTCAACAACGGCTTGGCGGTGCTGGAAGCCGTGAGATCACCTAGCATTGCCAATCACAAGTAGCAGACTGTAAAATAATACATAAAATTGTGTAAGAAAACTTCTCTCAACTTAGAAAGAAAATAATAGTCACATTTATCCTTTTTGCAGCAGGAGGTTTGCCCCATTAACATCCCAAACACACTAGTCCCAGACTTTACCAACTAGAGTTTTTTATCCCTCACTACTCTGGCCTCACCACTGAGGGCAAGAAGGTAGCAAAATAGAAAATCGGTTTGGTCTGGGGCGCCTGGGTGGCTCAGTTGGTTAAGCATCTGACTTGGGCTCAGTTCATAATCTTGCACTCTGTGAGTTCGAGCCCCGTGTCAGGCTCTGTGCTGACCGCTCAGAGCCTAGAGCCTGCTTTGGATTCAGTGTTGCCCTCTCTCTGCCCCTCCCCTGCTCATGCTCACTCTCACTCTCTCCAAAATAAATAAAACATTAAAAAAAGAAAGAGGGGCGCCTGGGTGGCTTAGTCAGTTAAGCGTCCGACTTTCGCTTAGGTCATGATCTCGCGGTTCGTGGGTTCGGGCCCCACGTCAGGCTCTGTGCTGACTGCCAGCTCAGAGCCTGGAGCCTGTTTCAGTCTGTGACTCCCTCTCTCTCTGACCCTCCCCTGCTCATGCTGTCTCTCTCTCTCTCTCTCCTAGAAATAAATAAAAACATTAAAAAAATTTAAAAAAAAATAAAAAAAATAAAAAAGAAAGAAAGAAGTTTGGCCTGTACCCAATTAGACCAGAAGCTCCCCCATCATCAATGGCTGCTTAGAAATACAAAATCCAGGTTCCATTCTAGACCTGCTTCGTACATACGCTGATGTGTGAGAAGCCTTCTGCTACATTAGGATAGAGGAAGGCCCTATGGGCCTTCAGAATGTCCACAGGGTCATCTTGTGGTCTCTGTGTCCAGGAATTATGCATAAGCTCAACACCAGGATGTTCATTCAGGTGTCGTCAACGTTCTTAGGCCTGTGGGAGCAGGCACCACATCTCAGCCTTGGGGACGCCCAGCACGGAACACACCCATTGGGACTTCTGCTGTTGCTGCCTCTTAAGTCTTACCACCTGTCTGAGACCATGTTGGTGAGCTGATTTACAGAACCTAGATCACTGGAAGCTGGCAAGAGGAGTTGTAGCTTATATTTGGGAATGAAAAATATAAATAATATGGAAAAAATAATGCAGAAATGGGTTAAAAGATTTTGGTTGCCACAAATACAACACATATCCCTACAGGCTGAAGTTAAATACTGAAGAAAAAAGAGAATAAGAAAGCCCAGTATTTGGGTAAAATCAGAGAAAGGGGCATACCTAATTAAGATACACGGACAAACATTAGATCTAACTCAGATACTCTGAGTCTGAGCATAGATCTGAGTCAGAATTTGGAGCCCTGAGCAGAAGATTAGAAGCTATGGTGGTTTCATCCTGTAACACCTTGGCTAGGCTGGAACTCCATTTTCCAGGATCCCCTTTCCTATGCGGTCCTATGTGAGAATTGGCCAAAAGAGAAACTGGCACGAGATTTGGAGGGCAGAAATAACATGGCAGCCATTACGCTGAGGTAGGTACAGAAGGAGACAGATGACTGGGTGCTGGGTTCCAGCTTCTTGTCCCATTCCCTGACTCCCTATCCACCTCTTCTTCCAGACAGCTGGCCTGGCGGTCAATAGCAGCTGCAGGCTCTCTCACAGAGGCAGAGATGATGGCCTTCCCTAGTCTTTTTCTGAGCTCTCCTTTGTGTTCACATTTGGCAGTGGAAGGGCTTGGCTTTAGGAGAGCTGCTTAGTGAATATTCACTGATCCGACAGCTCCCCTTTTCAGACCCTTGAATCTCCAGCTTTTCTTATGATTGTATAGACAACACTCCTATATAAATATCTTCTTCCATAACACTCATGGTTCTTCTCCTTAGCCAACTGAGTCTTCACTAAAAGTTGTTGCTGCCAGAATTGGCTCCGGGGAACAGAACGGTAAGGATGGGAATCTGTAAATGTTGGTCTGATAAAGGTGTCATCAGCGACACCATGCCCTGGTCAAAAGGACACTCGCTGTCCATGGCATGCTGCCACAAAACAGTTATTTAAATCATCATCTGTCATCACTGGTAACCGGATACTCACAGAAGATAAGATTTTCAGTGAACAAGTAGAAGCACCTATATAATATCTCAGTGAAAATAAAGAATACATTAGTGTGATTTGTTGCTTCTTGGTGTAATGCAGAATGGGGGCAAAATATATATATATTTTACAGATATATGTGTAATATATATACATAACCACAAGCCTTTAAATGCTCAGCTGCCAGCCTGGGGAAGGGAGAAAGCTCTCTGGTCTGTGTCCATTTTGCTAAGTTGTAACTATGTTTCCCAAAAGGGAGAGTTGATACATCAAAGGACAACCGCTCACCAGCTTCTGCAAAGCAGCTGGTGCAGGTGGACCAGTTGTAATCTGCAAGTGAGTCTGGGGCTCGGGTCCATCCACGCATCGGAGTGAGCCCACAGAGAGAAGCTGGTGAATGAAGTCCAAGAAAAACTGTTGCTTCTGCACAGCCACTCTTTCTGAAGCCTCAGTTCTAAAAACCGAACTCAAAGCCTAATCCTGCAGATGGCTGAATTAAATGAAAACAGAATCCACAACCTCACTGGGTCTCTAATGTTCAATGTGCTTCGCTGGCTATTTGGTTTCAGTAACAAATTAGCTGATTCACTACATTTTCTACATTTTACAGAATCGTGGAATTTTTAGAGCGGGAAGATGTCCTAGAGCTCTCTGTTTTTTAGAGATTCTTGTATTGTTGAATTCTGGTTCTATTGATTTATGTGCTTTGTTTCACTTCTTAGGTTGCTAAATTCGCTTTGAAGATTGAGGGAATGAAACTATAAAATCGCAGTAAGAATGATTGGCACTGAATTTTGGGCAATAGTTATCTCTAGGTTGGGCATAAAGTGAAGAGAAACGCAACTAGGGAAGGTACACAGGAGATTTCCACTGCAATTACAATGTTTTATTTCTTAACCGAGTGCTAGAAGCACATTTATTTGTTATATTACTTTTATACCATTGTTTTTTGTGACTGAAACAGTTTATCAAAATAAGATGGTAAAAATAGATTTCACATGGGCCTTATAAATAGGTTTTTTTTTCTATTTTATTTTTGGCACAACGATTTTAATAAAAGACATTTTATGTTGGATAAAACGTTTCTCCGCAGCCAGCCAATGAATTATAGAAAGCAACTGTCAGGAAATCTGGTTTCTGCAGAAATGACTTTTCAAGATTTACATAAAGTTTTATAGATGGAGAATTTTGAAAAAGATCTTATTCGAATAGATTCAAAGTAAAGACTTATTTCGGCTGCAGGCAATGCATGAAATGGTCTTCCCTTTCCTATCCCCTCCAGAGAAGAAACAACAGTGACTTTGAATGATAAGAACTGGATTCTTGCCAGGACTCTGGCCTCTGCTAGCTGTAAAGTCCCCAGCTCAGGGGGGGCTTTGAAAAAGCTTTTGCCGACTCAGAAGGGCCAAAGGGAAGAGGCGGGGACTGGCACTAACAAAAAAGGACCAAAAAATCAAAGTCACCATTGTTCCTTCTTACCATGAAGTAAGAATCCTCAAGGAAGAGAGACAGAGAAACAAAAATGGCTCTCAAGAACAGTTCGAGCATCTATTTTTTATGACAAATCAAAACAGTTCTAGCTTTTAGAAATGATGATATTTGGGTCACTTCTCAGCTCTGCCTTAAGGACTTCTAAAGACAGCATGTCCTGAGCATGCCTCAAATGCCGCCCTCAGATACACATGGCTTTTGTTTATTCTTATTCGCCTTGGTTTTCACATTTTTATACATGGCCTTGAGGAATGACTTTGATGCTGAATTTTTCGGGAGAAAAAATGAATAAGTAAATACAGAAGTCACTTATACATAAAATATAAAAGTACAAATCAATGGGGCCCTCAAGTGTTTTTCAAAAGCCTACGTCCCTAATAGTTTTTCCAAGCAAGATTCCATTTCAACAGCAGTTTTGTGTCTCTTAACTCCTGAAGGATGCTAATTTCTGGACTCATGAATTAGTCAGGTGTTTAGTTACATCGTGAAATGTTATAACTACGGGGAGACAAAACGGCTAAGATGTGCAAAACCATCTTAATAGCAGCACTTTATCTTTTCCCATGAGAATATGAAATGAAGTCTGGGTCAGTTCTCTGGCACATCTTTCTCAAGGGTGGCTAATTCATTACCTGCTGCCCTGGAAAATTTAATTGTCGAAGGAATTTTGGTTCTGTTTTGTTTATCGACCAGGGAGTTTTCTTGGACTTCCCAATAGATTCTACTTATTCAGGGAATTTTGCTCTGACCTTTTTTTCTTCTGCTTGAATCGCTTGTACATCAAGGTGGGTGGGCACTGGGTTTCAAAATATTCTTTTCAGGAAGCACCAAATACACACACACACACACACACACACACATATATATATATATACATATATATACATATACACATACATATATGTGTGTGTGTGTGTGTATATATATGTATATATATCAGGACTGCATTTTAGCTGCCAAGCTTAAAGAAAGTTGTAGGCAATGACTGAATAAATATTCTTCATATAATTTACAGTCATCTCAAGGTATGTAATGAATATACTATCTCTTCTAAAAATTTAGAAAATGATTCTAATGGAAGGGATTATAATAATAAATGTATAATGAGCTCTACCCTGGAACTTATGCCTTCTTGTCCTTTACTGGAAATGTGCTCAGCAACTTTTCCATTAAATTCCCTGTAAAGCTGTCACCAAACAAAAATGCTGATTAAGGTTCACCCAGACGTTCAGTATTTTGGAAATGAAATACATGTTTCATAAAATAGCACTGGCAAAATTAAAACAATTATAGATTTTGAATTCTTTTTAAGCTTGATCTTCATGGACAAGAATATTCATCGTTATGATGTACGAAAAGGGAGATGAGAGGATTAGAAACTGTTATCAAGTCAAACTGGCTAAGATTGACAAACACCTGTTTCTACTCCTGTTTTTTTTCTCCTGTATGCTGGTGTATTTTATTTTATTTATTATTTATTTTATTTTATTTTTTGTTTATGATTTGGATGGAACTCCTTAGCCACTAACATATATTCAGTAGAAAAACTAGTAAAGCATAATTTTAATCTCTTTGAAACAATTATTTTTCAGGAAAGACGTGAAGAGAAATGGAGCAGTAGGTAGGGGGAAAGTAAGTTCAAGAAGTGTTTTTTCTTTTCTTTTAATTGATGGACATTATAGCACCCTTGTATCTTTGTGGAAGTTTGTACCTAGAGAAGGCAACGTTTATAAATTCCCAGGAAAAATGAAAACTTGTTGAAGTGGTGTCCTTAAGAAAAGGAAAAAAGAAGGCATCTAGACCACAGTCACAAGACTCAGGCAGTGGGAATCATGGGCCTTTCTTTCCTGGGAATAGGTGGACACTAAGGCATATGGATATAGGTGCTAGTGGACTGGTGAATTTGGCGGTGGGAATCTATGATACGATTTTCAGTAATATAAAAAGCAAGGCCATTAACTGAGACTAGAGATGGGGGAAGGGGGTGGAGGAGCTTATAGAAGAGGAGAAGCAATGAAATAATCATCTAGAAGGCTGATGCGGTGAATAGACTAGGGACATGTGATGGGATTGCCTGGCAGCTCCAGGAACCCACATGAAGATGGCCATCATGAATTCAGAGAGAGACCAGGCAGCATGGTGGGCTTTTTTCTCCAGCCATTTCCAGCTGCATAGATGCAGGGTGGAATGTGTGCAGTTCAGATTTTTTAGGTGAGCGCGATGAAGAGAAAGAAGAGTTAAGAGGACTCAGACAGTGGGGGCAAGGACTGTGATGATGGTAGTGATGACCATGAAGAAAGATGATGGAATGGAATTTGAATAGAGAGAGACATGCGGGCAAGAAGGGAATGTAAAATAATGAAAGAATAGCAGAATCAATGGATGTCTCTCCCAAGGGGTCAGAGAATTCTATGAGGCAAGCTCCAGAGGGAGTAAGTTGGAAAGAAAGGAGGAGGGATGCAGAGAATGTGATGCTTAAAATTACTATTATGGAAGAGGCACTATTCCTGGCAATTAGAAAGCTTATGGTACATATGATCATAGGAGTTGATAAATGCAGTGAGATGGAGGACAAGAAAATTGGAAGAGAGGACCTTTGAGTGAGGTTACCAGAAACCTATCCACATGGATATTTTTAAATTTGTTTTTTACATTTATTTATTTTTTGAGAGACAGAGCATGAGTGGAGGAGAGGCAGAGAGAGAAGGAGACACAGAATCTGAAGCAGGCTCCAGGCTCTGAGCAAACGTTCAGCACAGAGCCTGATGCGGGGCTCAACCCCACATGATCCCATGTGGGATCATGACCTGAGCCAAAGTCAGACGCTTAACCGACTGAGCCACCTAGGCGCCCCCTACATGGAAGTTGAAATACCCAGGAATTCTGAATGGAGGTGGAGAACCAGCAAACCAAAGTTAAAATTCTCAAGTTACAAGGTGGAGAGGCCAGGCCGTTTTGTCCAGCTTCAAGGAGGAGATGTAGGTGGTCTGAGGATTGGAGCAGAAAATTTGAGGGAGGTGGGTAGGGGAAAAGGGAAACAGAGGGAGTTGGGAGTAGCAATGACAGAAAGAAAGACACCAGCCCCCTCCTCCAGACACAGCAGCATAACAAGTGGGAGACAACCACATTTAAAATCTTCCTGGAATTTCTGAAGGAATTTCAATATTAACATTGCTACTATGGCCTCTTATATGCAGCTTTATAATTTGTTTTCTCTTTCCCAAGTTTAGCAACTCCTTTCTCTTTCCATAATTATGTTCCGCTTTACAATTGCATGATCTCCTAATACTTGTTGGGCTGTGGGAGATGGGCATTGGGACTCAGAGATCTGAATTAACCATCCAGTTTCCATGTTCAAAACTCAGGTCTTGTGTTTGCTTCTCGTCTTCTTCAGTGGCCTTACCTTTCACTAGTCTTAGCACGAGGGTAGGGCTTGAATGTGGGAGAGGTTTTGGATTTTCCTAAGTAAAATGAAATCATATTTTTCAATATAGACGTTTGGCATCTCTCAATGCTAATAAGGTGTAAACGAAAGCATCTGGAAATAGAAGCCTGTTATTTTAATTGATTTGCAACAGACATTCTAAATAAAAGAATGTGCCTGCCATGCAAAAGCAGCTCTCTGCACGAATTCCAGTTTTCCGTCCCAAACCCCACTGTAAAAATTCTGTAGTCACTATTCACCGTCCACATACTTTCACTAGGAGGTGGCATGGGTGCAGACACAGCTTAGATTTGGGATGTAACAATTCAATTTGTGACTCTAAACTTGATCTATCTTGAATTTCTTCCAAGCAAACTTAGTTAACAAAAAGTACTGGGAGACATTGTGTTTGTGCAGTTGTGTGACTTAAACCCTAAGATGAGGTTATAATTGGGTTTCAGAACATTATGGTGTTTTAACAAATACTGCAGATTGAGTCCCTTGGAAACATTTTTTTTTCTCCCCTAAAACTGTGTAATAAGTTTACACTCCATGGAATTTATAAATAGGATTCTCCTAAGCATCAGTGGGGGTTGACAGAATCAGCTAAAAAGTCTCTTTCTGACACTCACTCTGAAATTCATGATCATTCTGAGGAAGGTGAGGATAGTCCAAATAAGTGTTGCCAAATCTCTTTAATTTAGCTTTGGAAATTAGGAAAACTGTTGGTGGCCTTGATCCTAGCTGCTTCACAGGAGGTGGAGGAGGGGAAGGTGGCCGGCCTAGGAGAAATGTGAAGAGGCAGAGGGAGATGAGACCCAGAAACAAAATAGGGGAAGATGGGTGGGACAGAAAACTAATTCCACACGATGCCCTTTGCACAGCTCACTGCAGTGACCACCTTCCTGAGCTCTGGGTGTGGGATTTCTTCAAGCGTGTGTTTAGAAAATGGCAGCTCAAATACAGACAACATGTGGGCTTCCCCAGTGAATGAATATGATAGACTGCCCTGGGAGTTTCATTTAGGAATTTAGAGAAGGAAGTCATTTGATTTCTTTGTAGATCATTAGGTGGGTCATTAAGTCGTTTTATGGCTTAATTTCCATGTCAACCCCTCACTTTTACACACACACACACACACACACACACACACACAGAGATGACAGAATAGATTTAATTTTTCACACGTGCTTTAGTCAAAAACCTCCTAAGTGGTTCAAATACTGAGCCTATACATAAACTCTGCTTTAGAATATGTTGTAAAGGAAAAGAATTGATTTTTAATTCATTTTGTGAGTCTCAGAAGTCGAGTATGTAATGCAAAGGGACTATAAGTAACATACCACCAACAAGTTAATGACTAAATGCTGAACTAATTTAACAAAATATAATATCAAAATATATATATCACATGTAAATTCCATATTTATGATTGCAATAAACTTATAATAAAATCCCAGGGCATGCTTGCAATATTATTATTGTTTCATTTCCATCTCCAACTGCCTACTTTTAGAAATATGTAATATTACCTTGAGCCATTTGGATTTTATGTGGCAACTGCATTTACCTTAACTCTTCCCTGGAGGAAGATTGGATCATTTATTTCATTCTAAAGGAAATGGATTTCTGCATCAGAATGAAATAAAAATGATTAAATGTGAATTGAATCACTTAATCCTTTTTTCTTTGGTCAAAGGCTATAATTATCAACCCTGCTAAGTGCTATATGTGCAATCATGTACTAAAATTTAGACTCATAAGTAGCTTTAAAATGAGGAGTTGTGAGAACAGGGCGGCAAGACCTGAAGCATATAACGGCGGAAACGGCTTCAGGTGTCAGGTTGGAGGTAGCAGCTCACCAAACCTGTATTAGTTAACCAGACATATGTGCACCATCCATCTAGTTTGTTTAAAAGAACTCTCCATGACACTAACTTAATAAAACGTAGTGTGACCACATGTTTCTAGAGGGAGAATTGCTTTGGATACATGCAGTTAGAGAGCCAACACAAGACTAACAGCCCTTTCTCAGTGCTTGTTAGGAAACCAGTCCTTTGTTTGTGGCAAATGTGAATTCAGACTAATTCAAACTCGAAAAAGTGCCCCCCACATCAGTTGGCTACATGTCAGGGAGGGCCTGTGTGCAATGCTTAAGAGAGAGAGAGAGAGAGCGAGAGAAGAGGGATGGGTAGAAATGGCTTGAGAACTTGATAACGGAAGTAGGGATCATGCTCTTTAATAGCTGTGTGACTTCCTTCAATAACTCTCTCTGGGTCTCCCTTTCCTCACCTGTAAATGAAAACAATACTTGCCTTGAAGAATGTTATAGAGATTGTAGGGAAGTAACTAGCACATGACTGCCGCTCAGACTATGATAACTATTAACTCTGATTATCCCATGAGCAAAACAATGGTGGTCAGGAATCTGAAGCTAGTGGGGATGCATCCATTCTAAACTGGGGAATCTTGAAATGGCCAGAGTAGGGCGACTGTCCCAGCATGTGCTCTGGTTAGTGCCACCTTTTGTTCTCAATTGTCCCTGTTTCTATGACAGACCATATAATCACCTTCGCACTAGGTACTTCCATGTTGTTCTTTCTCTGGGTGATTTTGTGTGACCGGATTCTCCAACACCTGGAAGACTTTGTGCTGCTTTGCATGCCCATATGGCTGTGGTTCTTCTGAGGAGACAATGCCTCTGAGTCAAAGTCCAGGATGGAGTCAGTTATGGGTGGAATTATGTCCCCTGCCACCAATTCATATGTTGAAGTCCAAAATAGCAGTACCTCAGAATGTGACCTAATTTGAGATAGGGTCTTTACAGAGGTTACCAAATTAAGATGAGGTCATTAAAGTGGGTTCTAATCCAATATGACCAGTGTCCTTGTAACACAGAGAAATGTGGACACAGACACACACAGAGAGGGAAGACGATGTGAAGACTGGGAGAGAAGGTGGCCATCTACAGCCGAGGAGACAGGCCCAGAGCAGGCCCTTTCCTCACGGCCTTCGGGAGGGACCAAACCTGTGGACTTGATCTGGGATTCCTAGCCCCCAGATCTGTGAGACGATATATTTCTGTCACTGAAGGCACCCTATTTGGGGCTCTTTGTTACAGCAGCCTCAGCAAAGTGACACAGAGTTCGAGGGAGGAAATGCAATTCCTGCCTTTCTTGGTCTCTGAGCTCCCCCTTCCTGGAAAAAGCCTACTCCCTCCCAGATTCTGGAACTGCAGTGCTTTCTACCGACAATCCTCTGCACCCACTGCCTGTAGCAGCTTCCATGGGAACTCGGGAGAGGAAACTTTAAAAATCAGACTGTGGATAATGACACAAATGCTCAATTAGCAATAATGACATGTATCAGAGTTGAGGTTCCATTCCCAAAAACACCCCAGGATCGCCACTCCAACTGCCTGGGAGTTATAACTCATTAACACATTTATCTAGAAAGCATAATAGCATTCTAGTATGAGGAATCCATGTCCGTGGAATTTACTGGTCATGTGGAGGCCTGAGAATTTACTCTTTGTTCTCTAAAGTAAATATATGCAAGTTACACAAATCAAACCTAGTTTTAAAGCAATATTTTTCCTCTAGAAAAAAATAGCACGTTCCTCCCAGCAGTTCTCCTCATCTATCACCCCGTACCCCCTCCCATATACATAGGCGGGAAGACTCTAGAACCAGATATGTATACATTTTGTAAAATTTTACCTTCCATCTTCTTAGCTTCCTCCAGGTCACAGCAATGTTCATGTGCCTGCAGATACAGAGTATTTGTAATGTATGCTTTCCCTTTGAAAATAAAATACCTTAACATTCTATCTAATACATCACAAATGCTTCAACAAGTTCTCTTTGATTCATGCCAGAGAGTCTGTGGAGAGATGCAACTGCAAAGTTTTGAAACAAGGAATGTGGTTGAAATCCATGTTTTTCTTCCCATTCACAGTGTGGCTGCCACGTATTGTTAACATTGTCAGATAATCTGTTGTTTGAGGATGGCAAAACTTTTGGAGGTATTGTCTTTTTCTTACCAAATCATTTGACTATCCCAATAACAGCTAAACTGTTCAAAGCCTAAATTTAGAAAGTCTACATTCATGTTGACATATTTCCAACTTGTTCCGGGGTGAACCAAAAAAAAAAAAAAAAAAAAACAGTAAGAAGGGAAAATGACTTGTATTGTGTGGGACCTTCTCCTTTCTCAAATGTGAACATATATTAATTTCAGTTTACATAATCCCTTATAATTTGCTAATTACCATAGCAAATTCAAACTAGTTCTATTAAACCCAGTTTTCCCCTTTCCCTATATAATCTAATATAAAAATGGCATATAATGGAAGAAGTGTGGGCTTTGGAGTTAAACAGGCCCAGGATACAATCCTGACTTTATCAATGTGTGGCCTGGGACAAGTCTCCAAGCTTCCTTGGGCCTCAGTTTCTTTAGTGCAGAAATGAGGGTAATGTTTACCTTGCAGGGTGGCTGAGAGGATTGGAGACTATGTGTGTAAAGTGTGGGCTATACTAATAAGGGGCAACATTGTTAAGTGCTGTGGCCGACTGTATTTTCTGAACATGACCACACCATTAACTCCCAGCCCACATGCTCTTCCCCGGTGTGACCTTGACTCCCTTTTCTCCCTCGACAAGTGCAGTCTACTTCCTCCCTTGAATCTTGCCAGCCTAGTGGCTCCCTCGTAACCAGTAGGATGCGGCACAAGTGATGGTTCCTGACTTCCCAGGCTGGATGAGCAAAGCCCTCACAGCCTCCCCTGTTCTCTTGGAACATTCGCTCCCCTGACACTTCTTCTGGGAACACTTCCCCTCAGAACCCAGCTACTGTGTTGTCAGGAGCCCACACCACACGGGAAGGTGACATGTAGGTGTGCCAGTAAATAATCCCAGTTGACCCTGAGAGTAATTCCAGCACAGGTGACAGGCACGTGACTAAAGAAGCCTTCCGCTGATTCCGGCCCCAGTCATCTGAGCCCTCCCAGCTGAGGCCCCAGACATTGTGGGGCTGTGCTATATGTGACTCTGCCCCGACAGCATCGTGAGCAGAGTTAAATGGTTGTTGCTTATACCTCAAAGTCTTGGTGGTTCAGGGGTAGCCATAAGTAACTGGAACAATGCTGACACTGTGCTTAGAACCTCTCTGCAAGAGAAGTAGAGGAGCCCCACCCCCCAATTTGGGAACCTACACTTCAAATATGTGTGATATGCTCTGGCAACATACACTCTCTCACTAAGCAACAAATTCTTCTTCTAAGCCCCTGAGATGCAGAGTCTCTGCAAAAGCAGGAGAAAGGAGCAGCTAATAATCTATTTCTGCAAAGCTGACTCCATACATTTTAGTCTTTGGAAAAGGCAAGGTGAGCAAACATGGAGGAAGAAGGGCAGACCAGGAGCACCAACCTCAGAACCCTCTTCTCTATTCCACCACCTAACACCTAACGTGTGTGCTGGATAGGCACCCGATCAATGTGTTTGTCTTTAAAATGCAAATACCTCCTAGAAACCTGGCACTCTTTCACTCCAGAGCAGGGATGAACAAAATGACCTCCTTAGAGGAAGGGGGTTCGGATTTAAGCTGGAGAAGGCGAGGCATTTGGGAGACCCATGGCGGCATGTTGACAGGGGTTATGCCAAAGGCTGGGGGAGGGGAGGCTTTAGAAAAGTAGGTGGGATGGCAACAGCAGCATTTGTCCTGCCCACTCATCCGTTAAGTCAACATGGATGGGTATCTTCCACGCACTGGGCACTGGTATCGATGGATGAATCTGACCCATTCTCTGGATGAAAGGATACTGACATTTTCCCTATGTCCTGATTCACCTCTAAGCCACTGAAACCTCCATTAGCAGAAGTTGTCTGCCAAACTAAACTTTTCCCAAACCACTACTGGCTCCCTAGTTTGGATTTATTCATCCAGCTTGCCAGTGGGAAAGAAGGGATGGGAATATGAGGGAAAGAATGGAAGAGTAGTAACAATACCTAAGTCTTTCACCTACTTTCTTACTCCTCTGGGTGCAAAACCTTTAATTATAGGACAGGGTCTTATGCTGGCATAATTGCTACCCCTAACTGATATCTAATAAATTGTTAAGTGGAATTGGACTAAATCTGTGCATTGTTGGCAGTATCTGAAATTCACAAGAATTTATAGACTATCACACAAGAATGCCAACAGCCCTATGAAGAAGACATGCTTGCAACCCACAGGAGTTTACACGCTAATCAACCTTTTTTTTACTTGGGAAAAGATGAGACTATTAAAAGTATTTGTTTGGAAACATTCATATGTACAGTGTTACAAGTTAAAAGCCTTCAACAGAAAATCCCTAATGTTAGAACAAAAGAAAATAAGGGCGCCTGGGTGGCTCAGTCAGTCAAGAGTCCAACTATTGATTTTGGCTGAGGTTATGATCTCATGGTTCCTGATGTCAAGACCCACATCGGGCTCTACACTGACAATGCAGAGCCTGGTTGGGATTCTCTCTTTCCTTCTTTCTCTGCCCTTACCTCTCTCCTCCCTCCTCCCTCTCTCTCCCCCTCTCTCTTTCTCTCTCTCAAAATAAATAAATAAACATCCAAAAAAAAAAAAAAAAAGGAAATTCTAACTTGTCATCAAAGTCATTTTCAAGACACCTAATTCCCCTTCCTCAAACCTATCCACCTACCACATCACACCCCAATATTCAAAATCCACATTCTTTGGGTTGAGTCCAATGTGGAATTAGTCTCAAGTTCGCTATTCCCATAGAATGGCAGATACTTAACACCCCACATGACATATCCGACCAGACACTGACACTTTCCCCACTTTTTCACCCAGGAAGAATACCTCCTGCCTGCCTAGGGGATCATCAACCCACTTATGGTGGGGGGGACCCTTCCACCTTTCAAGGCCACTGTTCCTGTTTCTGAAGAGCTCTTGACTTATGAACTGAAATCCTTCTCTATTCTCTCCCAAATACTTTATAAAACTATCATCAATGGAATCATTCAACATTTAATCGGTTACAATAGAAATTTACAATAGAAGTAGGGATACATTGGATAAAATTAGGTGTTGATTTATACTGTTTATGTTATTCTCTAGGTTCTAGATATTCTATGACTTGAGGAAAGAAGAAAGGGTTAGGGAGGATTTAACCCTTAGTACATATTTTTATTAGATTGGTGGTTATAAATTCTGTAAATTGCAGTGATGAAACAGGATAACTATACAGTCCCCAAAAGACACAATCATGTAATGCAATGAAATAGAATATAAACAAATATGTATACAATGTAAAACATACCTAATAAAAGCAAACATTACTATGGGTTTTACAAGAAACATAATTCTAAAAACAGAACTTTGATTTATACACAAGTACAAAATAAAAAATCTCCAAGACAGCCCTATGTAAATTTTTATAATGCAAGATGCTTTAAAAATAAATTTGCAAAGAAAAAAAGTCAGAACAAAGCAACATCTTTCATATTCTGTTAGTAATATAGAATAAAGAGGTCATTTTTATGCTCTGAGCGTGTTTAGAGGTTGTGTAAGTTTCATTTATAAATAATTTTGAAACATTAAGAGAGACTGGGGGGGTTTGCTCTGTAAGTTAAACAGCAATTTGATCTCAACATCATTAAAAATAAACTTTCACCTGTTACTAATTTTCTTCTTAGTTACAAAGCCATTGTTTGTTTGAATGAAAGGAAAAAAGCATCTTGATGCTGTTTATACAGTCCAAATAAGAGAACAAATTGCAAAGGCCCATGTACGCTAAAAAGCAAATAAAAGAACTTTTCCAAGAATACGTTAAAAACATGACCAGGGCTACATACAATTAAAAATACTATATGGTGAACCTCAAACAGCACCCCGGATAGTGCATATTTGAGTTGCAAACAGTACTGCAATCCTACATCTGAGAATAATTCCTTTGCTGTACTATCTTTAATTGTGGACTTGTAATAAACTCTGAAAACTGAGCCCAGTATTACAAAAAGCCTTCCACAACCCCCGCCAGCAAAGCAAAAAAGTATTTTGTGTGGTGCCTTTGGTTTCAGTTTTATTATTACAGGGGGTGTGTCGGGTTGTGTATGTATAATTGTATGTTTGTTTATAGTTTATGAATATGCGTGTAATTTTGGCATTGGCTTCCATTTTCAAAATGAACCTAAACCCATGCCCAGAAACAAGCTGAAACAGCCCTTAAAAGGTACAGAATCACTTGATGGGGCCATACTAATCCGGGCCATTCACATGAATGAATAGGTCATGGCGATGGCTTCAACAATAAGTTTTTATACTTTGGAACCAAAAGTCTAGGTCTGTGTTTCCAAACGGGCAGGGCAAGAGCACTCAGGGGATACTCCAGCCAACAAATGATAACAAAATAATAGGAAAAGATCTTCTGTAAAAACATAATTTGGGCCTTGGCAAAAGCAGAGCTCAGGTAAACATTCCATACTCAACAGACAATTCAAGATCTCTTGTTTACTAAGCCCCTTTCCAGGACCCACTGGAAAGAATCAGAGAAAAAAATGTCTAAGGATTCTAGGTATTCCCAAATGCTCCATCCATCTTCCATCTCTCTCTCTCTCCTCTGTCTCTCTCTGTCCATCCCTTCCTCCCTCTTGCTCCACCGCCTTCCACTCATCTACCATGCAATACAACCTCTCCTGTCTGTAAGGATTTTTTTTTTTTTTTTTTTTGCAATTCTTCCAGCACCTCATCAAGACACTACTCTCTTTGCTCTTAAGCTCCAACCTTCCAGAATTAGTGGATTGTATTACTTCCTCAATTTTATCACTGCACACTCTCTTAAGTGTCTCTAACGAAGTTGCTTTGGCAAGACTTTTGTTCTCATTTTGCATTGTTCACCTTCTTATGGCATCAGGAGCCATTGGACACTCGTTGAATCCTCTCGCATGGTTTCCATCACACACATTCCTCATTCTGTCTCTGACAATCCTTCCTCTGCATTTTCCTCCAGTTCTTTGTCTCCATAAATTAAGGTTTTCCTAAAGGATCTTTCCTTGGCAAAATTCCCTGTTCCTTCTACTCTTGCTCACTTGATGTCTCGTTCAATTTTACAGCTTCAACTAAGAGCTCTATGTAAATGGACTTCCAAATCTTTTTTCTTATCCTGATTTCTCTCCCGAGTTTCACCTCCTACATCTCCAATTCTACATCAAACGATTCTACCTGGATACTCCGTCTGCACCTGTGGCCCCTACCCCTGTGAGATCTCACATTCACCATCATGGTCCACCCTCATTATTACCCCCCTGTTCCAATGTTCATAGCCTTTTGCCTGGTCCCCATGAAGGTCTCCTAGTTTTCTTTCTGCTCCTCTTCTCAAATTCATCACCTATCATACTACCAAATGCATTTTCCAAAATAAAATTCTGACCCCTTTTAAAAAGCGCTCTCCATCCTAGAGAAAAAAGCAAAACCTCATTTCTGTGGCATTTAAACTCCTTTCTTGAATGAATTCAATCAATTTATCCTGACACACATTCCCCACCTTACTTCCCACACCCCCATTTATAGCTAGCTTTCACTTTGGTTGAAATGAACTACTCAGTGTCCCCGGTCTTTCTCAAATCCCCTCATTCATGTATTTTCTTTGGCCTGGAAAACCTGTTTATCCATCTCAGCCATGTCTAAACCCATCCTATCTTATGAAGCCTAAATAAAATATAAATGACCACATAAAGTCTTCCCTTATCTACTCGCAACTTCCCACCCACCAGGAAGACTCCATTTCCACCGTAAACTCATTGAACATGGTCTAGTTGGATACCATTTTCTGCCTTGTATGGTTATTTTTTTAATATGTCCTAAATCTCCTAATAAGCCTTTTGAAAACTGGAGTTCTGTGTGTCTCCTTAACCTCTAGCATAACGCTTGGTACATAAGAGCTTCATTTCTGTTTTAGTCACTTAAAAACTATTTACTGGATACTGTCCTGTGCTTTGAGAATTCAATAATGGATGAAACACAGTTCTTACTTTTATGGGGTTTACATTTTAGATTCAAAAAAGATGTTTATTGCCTTTAAAAAAACTCTTAAGAACAATATAATTTTAAAAATATTTAGTTCTCTAATTGTCAATATTTTGTTGAACCAGATTTCTTCAGTATAAACATTCTGTGTAAACTCAAAGCATTATTATTCTGTCACAGAAGGCACAGTCAGCTTCCCCTCAAGAAGAGAAGAAAGGCTTCAGTGTTGCTTCGCTGGCATCCTTCTACCCTGTGGTCCTCTCCCCTGCCTTTCTCTACTCCATCTCTGACCTTGAGTTTTCCAGTTTTGATCTTATTTCCACTCTGCCTTTTGCCACACCTAACCAGAATTATTCTGAGATCTGCCTTTATCCTCATAGCCTTGACCTTGTTCCCTCCTAACTTAGGCTGCTTGTCTGGACTGCATACAAGTCCTAACCATTTTACAACCTTGATTATGTTTTGTTTCTAAACAACAGATAAATGGATGACCCTACACAGAGAACAGTTTGGTGACCATCTGGTCAGAGACCTTGAACGCCCATATTGGCTTTATCAACAATGTCAAAAAACCTAAATAAACAAACAAACCCCATTTCTGAGTGCAACATGATGACATTCTCTGAAAATCCAACTGCACTGGACACCACCATGTGCTGGGTTCTGGCTGCTGCTTTCGGCCTTCTGAGCCAAGGAAACCATGTCTCCAGTTTGAGGTTTGTTCTATTTGCTTCTCTCTTCTGAATAAAGTTACTACCTCCCTTGAAACAAAAGCCTTATTCATCAACTGAGAATTGGGGTCATTCCTCAGGCTAAAACATATCCATTTTCTGAGGTCTTGCTCTCCTCCTCCTCAAAATAGTTCTTTGCTTCTCAAGTCCATTTAGGGACATACCACCAAATATATAGACTTATAGGCTATCAGCAATATTTCTAGGTGCTAATTAAGAATATCTTCACTATGAATTTTTATATCACATCTCAACATGAAATGCAGAAGCATATTCTAGGAGCTCTGAAATGCAGAAGATGCATGGGTGTCCTTGAGTTCATTTATTCTCCAGGATCAACAGAAGGCTCATATACCTATTTTGAGTAAACTGTCTTTGGAGCCTCAGATGCAATTTAGTCAACGATGCTTCACACAGCAGGAATCTGCTTCAAATAACTAACCCTGTTACCTTCTTGTTTCCTGCATAAATTCCTCTGTGAGGGACAAAAACAGAGCTTCTTGTTCCTTTTAAGGAAATGAGGTTTAAGAAGCCTTGCAAGCTCAAAATGGAATTTGAAATCAGCAGCCTTAGAAATATTATACCAGACTATAGATGGTAAGTTAAACTGGTACAAAAATCAAGGCTGAATTAAATAATTTTATAATATCTTCAAACATTTTACCACACATAACATTTTATTGTTTGTAAACTAAATTTGGAAATAGCTTCTCAGGGGACAACATCAGTCCCTAGGACTACATAAAGGATTTTGGGAAGTTACATTAACTCTTTCTGTCCATAACGGGGCCCATTTAAGATTTAGGGGAAAAAATAATTTACCAAACGATCCCTGAAAATGACAAAACAGCCACCAAGAGTCCTCATGTTATTATCCTGGGAGCCATCTCTCATGGTGTAAATCTCAGCACAAATACACCAGCATGTTACTCACATTTCCTCAGACTGTAGTTACTGAGAGCAATAATGGGACCAGAAGAAGAGGAAACACTGATCTCCAGCTTACCTACTACCGTGAAAATTACTGTTGCTCGAGCCCCCATTCCCTCCTACCCACCTCAAAGTAACCCCAAGCAAGTCTCATGTGGGTTCACAAACAAGGAGTTTCTTGGTTTCATATAACTTGTCAGTTAACCATTTATGTAAAATAATTTGTATTTTATCAAAAGCACAGTTCCATGGAACTTCTAATAGCCATGCATTCAACAAGTACTTCTTGGGGGTGCCTGGTGGCTCAGTCAGTTGAGCAACCGACTCTTGGTTTCAGCTCAAGTCATGATCTCAGGAGATCGAGCCCCACCTAGGTCTCCCCTCTGGCCATGGAGCCTCCTTAAGATCCTCTCTCTCCTCTCTCTCTGCCCCTTTCCCACCCACAATCACTTGCTCCCTCCCGGTCTCTCTTTCAAAAAAAAAAAAAAATACTTTTTGAGCACAATGGACCAAGTAAACTGATTGCTGGGTAGTGGAAATTAAAAGTGAGTCCATATTCTGAAAAGTTTGACATCTTGACTCTCTCCTCTCTCCCTGCTTGTGAAAGTCACACAGCCTCTCCACTTTACCCCAACGGTCTCTTCAGTTGGTGTGAAAACCCCACCCTTACCTACTGCCTCCCTCTGTGCTTCCCTCAGTAGCTTGGCCAACACATCTGGTGTTGTGGCTTTCTACGTTAACTCAGCTCAGGTCCGCCTGAAATGGACATTAGTTCCAAGGACATTACATTAAACTACACTCAAAACTCTTCCTCCCCAGAAACAGTGACTCCTAAGTATGTGTGCTCACAAGATGACCCGGAGTTCAACATTCACTTCATCGGTTATGAGGAAATCAAGAAAGTCAGAGGACCATGTCTCTTATTTGCTACTGGTATTTTAAATAAGTGATTGCCTCCAACATTTGTTTAATCCATCTATATTTTAAAATGAAATAAAATGATAAAGGGAAATTTAAGGATCATCAAATAGGTCATTTCCTCTTATCATTTTTACCCTATCACTTGGACTCTCTGATGTTAAAATGACACAGAATCAGTTAACCACAATGCCAAACACAAAATGCATTTCTTTTTCTACGGTACCATTTTCAGCCACTTTAGAATACAATGTTTACAAAGCCAAATGCCAAGTGACTTGTCAAAATCATTAAGTAAATCAACAAATATTTATTAGTCCATGGAGGGGATAAAAACTAGTTCCATCCCTGTCCTGAGCATGTCAACATAAGGTATTGGGAAAGAGCATGGGCTGTGAAGTCATTCACACTTGAGTGAAAATCTCCACCCTACCACTTATCACCAGTGCGACTTGAACAAGTCCCTTAAACTCTCTGGGCCTCAGTTTCTTCATTTTTAAAATGAGGACAATAATGTCTAGATCACAGATATCTCACCAAGATTAAAGAAGATTGATAGAAAACATAGAACATGCTGTCTGACACATACCAATTTCCTCTTCATGAAGTGGCTTCATTCAGATCCATTGGGAATAGGATAAATACACAAGTGACTAGACTAGAAAGCCAGAGGTAAATGCTCTAGAATGTTACCGTCAACCTATATGGACATCAAAAGGAGAGATCAGTTCTGGCCAAGGTGATCGGAGAAAACTTGGAAATGAGATCTGAGCTAAGCCATGAGGAATGGTTACACTTTGGGTCAGTAGAAGCAAGGGAGGGTGGTCCAGTTTGAGAAAATTCAAAGGCGCCATCTCAGAGGTAGGTAATGGCAAGACAGACCACTAGAGGACTCACCCAGTCAGGTGTGGAGAGGACAGGAGTCAGCACCATGGTAACAGCTTAAGATCTTTTCCCAACCCTTGGGTACAAAGAATTGTAAGACTCAAACCCAATCACCACTTTCTTAAATCAATGGCCACAGAACATTCTTTTCCTGGACTGCCTCAGCCTTAGCAATCTGCTTCTGAAAATAGAACTATTGACTTATAGGTCCCCTCTCCACATTCCTAATGCCTGTGACCCACCTAGACACCTGTGTACATATAAAAGGTCTGCTAACTGCAACTAGGTCAGTCTCATTCAGACGGACTTTCCTGCTCTATGCAGTTAAGCTTTCACTTTTCTCACCTGTTTTCTGGTAGCCTTATTCTAGAATGTTCAACAACATTAAAGGAAAAATAATGATCTTAGAGCATGGTTCCTCCACTGGAAACCTTTCCATGGCCCTAGGCGAAGTGAAAACTTGTTGTCTTCGGCTATCTCCTTCCAGAGTCACTTATTTCTCCTTCTTCACTTTTAACTTCTTAACTTCTTCAGAGAAGGTTCTCATACGAAGGCCCTAGGCTGAGCTCATACCACAAAATCAAGCATTTTGGGGGTGCTGCTGTTGCAGACTGTCTATTTTCAGGGAAGTTCCAGGAACCTCCTATAAAGGAGCTAGGAGTTACTACTCAGAAGATGTTCCTTTCAGTCACTGAGAGAATGGGGAAAGGCGGTCAAGAAACAGTGGGTCCAAGAGAACAGAATCAGTCATTTAACTGGGTGTGGAGAAAAAGAGACCTTCCCAGCAAGGATGGGCCAGCAAAGGAGAGCAGTGTAGGCAAAAGTAGGCCAAAAGAACACTGCACTCGAAAGAGCAAAACTAGGCCAGATGTCTACAAAAGACCTACTTGCAGAGTATTTTATATTCTAGACTCTGTACTTCAGTCATGGTGAATGTAAAATAAATTTAGACAAATCATTAAAGCTGCTACAGTTGTAAATACCATGTGAAACGGTTTACTCTGGTCCCCATTTAAATTGCTTTGTGCTTTGTACAGAATGAAAGCCTTTGGCTTGGGAACCTTGAACAGTGAAAAGTTACTGCTATTATCTTTTTAATAAAGAGAACCATACATATATATATATATATATATATGTATGTATGTACATATATATATTCTTGTAGAAGAAATGAACTTAAATTGCGGAAAGATGAGTTTATTAAAATTCATTGCAATTCTCACACCATTATATTTTTTCATAATCAACTCGCTTTCTGCTGAGTCCCCCTACCTCTGCCAATGTGCAGATGCATTTGGCCTCACCCAGGTCAAATGTGACGCTTCAGTGCATCCTTGGGGATTAGGTCTATATTCCAACACAATTCATTTTTAGTGTAAAATTTGATTGAGCCGTGTGAGTAAAAACCCATTTAAATCTTTACATGTAATATCCAACCTTGGCGCACTCTGAATTGTGACTATATTAGATAAGGTCAGAAAGAGAAGAGGAACACAATCACATGGGGAAAAAGGAATGATTGATGGTCCAACCAGAGGGGCCCTGAAATGTAATGTCCTCTGCCCCAAGGGCAGAACCTTCACCTGGCAGATGCCAGTCAGTGTAGAGCATGAAAGAATATTTCTGAAAACTGTGATGATCAATTTTTTAAATGATAGAGTAATTAAAAATGTTAATAAAGATAAAATTATTCTCATAGTTTGATGACATTTTTTCTTGTCAGAGTTTAGAGTCTAGAAAACACTCTTACAGCAATATAAAGTAATGTGTGTGTGTGTGTGTGTGTGTGTGTGTGTGTATTTCTCCTAAGGATGTTTTAAGCCAAATACTACCTAATGGTAAAATAGACTAGATGAGATGAGTTACTGTATTTATCCAACATACCATATTTTTTTCATCAAAGCAATCATTTATTTCCAACTTAAAAAAAATATTCCCTCCCTCTCCACTGATTCTAGGGATCTTAAAGAGAAGGAGAACTGAGTAGCTACAAGGTGTGTGCTTATTTTCATTTACAAGTTCTTGGTCTTTTTTTTTAAACTCAGTTTTTAAAACCGGATACTGAATTATCAGGAGTACCTGATTCTTGGGGCGCCTGGGTGGCTTAGTCAGTTAAGCGACCGACTTTCGCTTAGGTCATGATCTCGCAGTTTGTGGGTTCGAGCCCCGCGTCGGGCTCTGTGCTGACTGCCAGCTCAGAGCCTGGAGCCTGTTTCAGAGTCTGTGACTCCCTCTCTCTCTGACCCTCCCTTGCTCACGCTGTCTCTCTCTCTGTCTCTCTCTCTCTCTCTCCTAGAAATAAATTTAAAAAAAAAAGAATAAAAAAAAAAAAAGGAGTACCTGATTCTGCCTCTATCAAGGAATCTTGAAAACATGTGAATTTGAATTATTATTCTTGGAACAAACTTTGTAGAAGTGAAATTTGACAGCATTTTTAAGCTTTCATGATTATTTTCTCTAGCCTAGAAAAGCAGGTGATTAAGAAAACTGCTTGAACTTTCTTCTAGGTGTTCACGTCCAAACAAGAACAGTTTATATTTTCATTCCGTTTGCATCTGAATTAAGCCATTAAATAGTAAACTGCAGATACCAAAACTCTTTGAAATTGGCATTAGAAATCCAATCAGTTCAATAAAAAGCAAGCTATGTGCTTCGCCTAAAAGTGTCATGCAGTGGAGGGGGAAAAGCTGCCTTTGAAAACGTTATCAATACTTCTAGCAGTCGACAACTTAACCCAGATGGAGGGAACAAACTCCCAGCACTCCGCTGACTTTTCCTGAGGCTTCCCGACACTCCATTTTATACACCTACCTTATTAAATCTCCCTAACGTGGCAGCTGTCTGGAGACTGGGCCATAATCGAGGAAAACCTAGGGCGATGTGGCTCGCAGTAACTGCCGGCACCGGCTTTCTGAGGAGTTACCGTGTTTGAGAAAGAAATCATTGTCAGGGTGGTAGCATAACCCCAAGAGTAATAAAGTGGCCAGACACCTGGAAGCAATTATGTGCATGGTCGAGATTATCCATCATGCTTTGCTCACTGTCTCTCTTGCAAAGGCCTTTGTTTTTACATTCTCGGTAGCTAACTTCTGGGCTGAAAAGCCTGTTTCACAGACGATGTTTTCCACCGAGGCCCTTCCACTTACTGCCGTTCCCACATGATGTCGATCATTTGTTTGCACAGCCCAACGACAAACCTCAGAGCTGCTGTAATAATAAGTTGGTTACCAGGCTTGCGCCAGCAGGGGCATCAATCACGCGCCTGCCACAGCTGAAGCAAACGCCCTTTGCCCACCAACACCACTTAGAGAGTGGATCCGGGTCCCTCAAATGGAACTGTTGCAGCGCCGCTTTCCATTTAGGCCCTAATTTAATATTTTTCTAAATCAGATTATTGCTTGTAAGTCATGATTGTTAAGTTACTCCTGACATTTCTTTATCGCTCAGATCCCATTATTCATTAGGCTATTGTGCCGCAGGCTATCAATTTAGCCCAGGTGCTAGAATCAAGCACTTTTTTCCCCCTCGATCCCGAGGAATTGAAACTGTGGAAAGCTTTTGAGAATCTTCTGGTGTTTTTTTTTTTTTTAATGTTTGTTTATTTTTGAGAGAAAGAGAGTGAGAGACAGAGCAGGAGTGGGGGGAGGGCAGACAGAGAGGGAGACACAGAATCCGAAGCAGCCTCCAGGCTTTAAGCTGTCAGCACAGAGCCCTGTGCAGGGCTCCAACTCACTAACTGTGAGATCTTGACGTGAGCCGAACTGGGCCACTCAGCCGACTGAGCCACCTGAGCCACCCAGGTGCCCCAACTTCTGCTACTGTTTTAGTGCCTTGAAAGCTTAGTCAACTTTTCAAATATTTCCTCAAATACTTATTTAACCGACCGGAAAAGCATTGTTATAATAAATAAAGATCCATGTGATTTAGACTCACTTCCTTTGCCATAAATCCATCCATATGCATTTCCTGCAAGATAATTTAAATGCTTAACTGCCTTTATTAATGTGATATTGATCATTGATCATTTTACATAACTAAATGCCCACTACAAGAAAGCCTGGATTCCTTTAGCAAAAGTGTTTTCCCAGTTTGGTATAAAAGCGTCTAAGAAGTTTCTCTAAAATCCATAGATTTTCTTCTAAGAAATCTTATAAAATAGAAACTTTTAAGCACAAGTTTAGGATGGTCTAAATAAGTTATTTTGTTTATTTTTATTTTTATTTATTTTTGAGAGACAGAGAGAGATAGTGAGCAGGGGAGGAGCAGAGAGAGGAGACACAGAATCTGAAACAGGCTCCAGGCTCTGAGCTGTCAGCACAGAGCCTGAACGTGGGGCTCAAACCCACGAACTGCGAGATCATGACCTGAGCCGACGTCAGACCCTCAACTGACTGAGCCACCCAGGTGCCTCGTATTGTCAATATAATTTAAAGTTTTTAGTTACTTATTATTTGTTAAAAGTCCCCACTGTATCGGGAAACACCTATTAACACATTTGAATGAAACAGTCGTCGTTCCTCTAGGATCTTACATCTGAAAGTTGATGGTATTGTAAAAAAAAAAAAAAAAAAAACACAAACAGCCATAATTTGGAGACTAGGGGGGAAGTGGGTGGGGGTAGAATAGTCCAAACTGAGGTTGTTCCCCAGAAAGAAAACAGCTCTGCTCTGCTCCCAGTCTCTTATCTCCGCTTATCTCCTCAGTCAGTGCCACACATTAAAGGGACTTGGAGTCAGACACAGAGAGCAGGACTCCAGGTCCCTGTGTTACTGTGGCCTCTGGCTTCCAGATGGTTGGACTCTTGGCTTTTGGAAAACCAGTTTCAGCTACCTCCTCTCCAATTTCTGCACAAGTTAGAACAGCCCCTGTAACCCCAGTTTTGAGATTATGGGCCTGTTCTGATAAGGAATACATAGTAAACGTCAGACTCCATTTTGCCATTTTTAAGTTGCAAAGTTTTTTTAAGTTTTTATTTTTGTAACTAAAATCCCTATCTGTTACACCTACACTTTTTAAAACAAAAATTTTTACATTTAATGTTCACTCAGTTAATAGGTTGTCATCCTTCGGAAGCAGGATATGGAAAAGCTTACACTATGATTGCAACAGGCTGACAAACCCTGGGTGCAACAGAATCACCTAATCCTAATGTAAAAATTTACTCTCTTCAGCTCTTCTCAGCCGATGTAGTGAATTCTAGCCCTCAGCTTCCTCCCAAATTTCTCTGCTTCTTCCTACCTTTCCCCCACTTGCCCTCACCACTCACCTCTAGAAGAGCACACGGCTGCCTCAGATTACTGCTCCTACACTTATGTAGCCAGTACTCTGTTGCAGTCTTTCTCAGGGCAAAGTCATCACAGACAGCACAACGCAAGAATCCTGCAGAAGCCTTAGCATCCAGATCCATATTTCCTCTCATTCATCCATACATCTGTCCAAAGGTAGGACAGCCAGTTTTCATAAGTTTCATTTTCCTTTTCCTAGGAGACTTATACCTTAGGCTAATTTCTGAATTAAAACTCATTTCTTGAGGCACCTGGATGGCTTACTCGGTTAAGCATCTGACAGTTGGTTTCGGCTCACGTTATGACCTCACAGTTCATGGGATTGAGCCCCATGTTGGGCTCCACTCTGATGGTGCTTGGAAATGGCTTGGGATTCTTTCCTTCTCTGCTTGTGTGGGTGCACTCTCTTGTTCTCTCTCTCTCTCTCAAAATAAATAAACTTTAAAAACCCTCTTTTCCAAATTGTCCTTCCCTAGGACTCAGAAACATCTATGTGCTTCCACTGCCTCTGTTAACACTATAAATGTTTCTGATTGTCACAAAAACAAAATTCCAACTGAGGTAAACTGACTTTGTAGGTAGAAAACTGATCTTATGAAAATAGTTATCACATCTCAGCGTTGAGTTCCCCCTGTGAATGTCTCCTTCAGTGCCGTGTCAGGTGACCTTTTCCTCATTCACAATACTATTCCCATTTCATTAGTTTCTTCCATAATCTACGCTAGTTGTCCCAAACCCTGCCAGGGCATCAGAATCACCGGGGCAGAATTTTTTTTTTTTTTTTTCAAAATACAGATATCTAGGTCCTGCCCTATCCCTAACCCCTCAAAATTCTGATTGCTTTAGAGCTAGAGCGGGGCCTAGAAATTTATATTTTGATAAAGCTCCCCAGGTGATCCTGATGGGCTAAGCCTTTGGAAACATTAACCTTCCCAAAGCAGTGATTCTTGATTCAAGTTGGGGGCTAACCACATGGCCAGACGCACCCCCCTCCCCCAACCTGGTTCCTCCCCACCCAAGTCCCAAGAATCAGGCTCAGTAGCACTGAAGTTGCAAGGGCCTGGCTTGCATGGTTTGCAAACATTATCCGGACGATCCTGACATTGCACATTAGTTGGGAATCAGGGATATAGAGATTAATCAGAAATAAGTTATTCTTAAATAGAGCATGATACATTTAAACTCTATAATCTAGCCTGCCTCTCCACACATTTCAGTTGTCCAGAAGTGAGTACAACAAAGAACCAAAATCATGAAACGACCATTGAGAGGCCATTTTTTTCTTCACCTGTCTTCAAACAAGAATGTTTAGTAAACTAGTCCCCAGGCTGTAGAGTTTCCAGTTTCTATTTTAAACCCTTTGGTGTAAGGAGGGCCCATTAACTCTCTTGGGTGTCCAGTTTAGGATTTAACACCTTTCTTTCCCAGATATCCTCTCCTCTGTATTATAGCCCACAACCTTCTGGCTACATGGTAGGCCTCCTTGGCCTACCCTCGGCAGAGACAGAGAACAACAGATGGTGGCAAATGCAGAAATCTGGTAATGGATGTAGGGTCTGTTTGTGCCTTGTAGAGCCACGATCAACACCACTCCTAAATCCCCTTTTTACCCTCTACGGTAAGATCAGAATGACAGCCCAATTTATCAACTGTGAATATTGGTGTAAACAACTTCAAGGCTGGGATATTTTTCATACCCCCTTGAAAACTGTCATCAGTTCTGTAGAGTAGTAAGGAAACTGCTGATCCATTTAAGAAACTGTCAGCAGGTGCACAAAGAAGTGAAAGATGGATGCTTTCGAAAGGTCTTAGGCAAGGAGGCTCCAGCTGTCGGAACACATGACTTCTAGTATACAGTTAGAATAGCCATGGAGCAAGGGAAATTATGGGGCAGAGTGTAACTCTCAACACCGCAGTTATCAGCAGAAGGAACAATTCACTTTGGAAGGAAATTTCCAGACACACATTCCTTAGCTGTGAAGTATTTGAGTTATAGCAATGTCGTCTGTGGCACAGCCATCCAAAGGGCCAACTTTGGGATTATAAACTTGTGTCTCAGAAATGCTAAATTGAGTCTCTCAGCCTCCACTTACTGAAAATGAATAAAATCCCTTGCACAGAATCATATACTGAGTCTAAATCTTGAATTTTTGTTTTTCAAAAACATCACAAATCATTACGCCGTCCACCTTAAAACTCAGCAGATCATTGGAGTTTCTAGCTTCACATATCACGTATAGTCATTTACTAAAAACAAAACAAAGCAAAGCAAAAACCAACCAAAAAAGCCTTTTTCTAAAGTAGATTTTCCTGTTGTATACAGAGACATTTTGGTAATCTAGTGGTTTTGCTTTAACATGGCAATCACCAAAAAACTTATTCCAGCCACACTTGAAATACCTATGTGATCTGGTTAAAAAGTAGTCTCAGCCATTAGCCACCAGGGACATTGGTAGAAAGAGCCAGTTAAATATTACCCCCAAAATAGTAATAAAATTATTTGGTCTTTTTCATACTGTTTTTGGAATTTGTTGTTAAGTAGTAGATATAAAACAATTTTAAAAACGTTAAAATAGTATACAAGTATAACATTCAATTAGTATTGTGTGTTGTGGATTTATTTTTTTTTTAAAGTAACATGCTACAAACAGAAGAGATAAATTTGGGACTTATTTTAATAGCATCTCAATAACGCAGCACATTTTTAAAACTAAGATTGGGGTTTTTTTCACTACGGTGCTCTTTGTGTTCCCTGTATTTTTAATGGTAGATATAACTGAATTTGATATAACATGATGTGATGTAAGTAAAAGAATATAAATCCATCCATGGAATTAAATGGAAAATGATTGAAAACCAGAATGTTAAGTCCTGAAAGATATTAAACCCACCCATCAAACCATGAGCAGTTTGATGGGCATGGAGGAGGGCACTTGTGGGGATGAGCACTGGGTGTTATATGGAAACCAACTTGACAATAAACTATTTGTAAATAAATAAATAAATAAATGATATTATCCTCAACACTTACACTCGATTAAACTGACTTTATGAAAACTAGTCTTTCTTTTCACATCACTAAGATAGCACAAACTTAGGCTAACAGTGAACAGATTCAGAATTTCCTTATAAATCGTAGTAAGAACAAAACAAAAAGAACAATGCAAAAAAGGAAAGAATACATCGACTTACTATTAGATCCCAAACCTAAGTTTCTTAAGTCTGGTCCTGATTTCTCTGAGTGCACAAAACACTATTTATTTCCATAACTGCACTAAATAATGCCCCAAATGTTTAGAAAAGAGCCATCTTGTTGCTGGAGTAAAGGGTTAAATCAAAACCATTTGGCTAACCTGGTTCACCACAGAGCTCACTGTGTTCAACTGGATGCTTGGCTTGGCTTCAGCATTCATCTCAGACGGATTCATTTATTTGCACACAACGAGTAGGCTTCCTAAGACATCTCATGTATGTTCTGCTTTTGTTATATTGTTCATGGGTTAGCATTTAGGCATTTAGTTTGGACTAGTCACAGCCATTGCACAAACAGTGAAACACACGTTAAACAGTGCCCTACTTATCCCTAATAATAAAAAAAAAAATCTTGCAATTCAACTCAGAGCATTAGTTCCAAAAATAACTCCCTCTTCAACCTTTGAGGTCAGAAGACAAATCAGAGTTAAACTCAGCATCTCGTCTTTGTCATTCCTTCCCTTAACTTAGGGAGATACACATATACAGAAGTGTATCTGTTTATGTGAAGCACCACTTGGAAAACTACCTGGATGGGGAAGTGTTACTACATGCTATTTGCTAAACCTGAAATATATTCTGCCTGTTATAATCAGTAGGCTTACTTTTAAGTGACAGGTTACAGTTTTTATAATTAAAGTACCCATTTCGAAAAGTTCCTGAATACTCTCTCATGCTGAAGCTTTATGTCAGAAAAAGGAAGTAGTATAGCATGTTACAGATGGTCAAGACTGCAATATGCATTAGCTAGAGAAAAGGCAGGAAATCACCCCTCCACTGAAGCCCCAATGTGATAATCATGATGATCTAGCACTCCTGCCAAAGCTCTTAAAATTGTCTGATGTTTTCTTTAAACGGACGTAAGACAATGTACTAAGGGAGATTCACTTCCTTTTCTTAATTAGCAACGAGTCTTCAACCTATTATATTTGTCTAGCATTTTCCTAAAGCAATTATCAACATCACTTTGTTGACCTCCAAAACACTTCTAGATGGGAAATCAGAAAACCAAATCAAATCTGTCCAAATCCCAAATCTCCACATGTATTTAGTGATCTAATCTAGGAGAACCTCCTGAATGCAATTGTTTTCCTGCTGCAAGTTCATGAGCCAAACACAGCATAAAGAGTGTGTCCTCCCCCAAATCTAGGCCAGTCAACATTTCAGAGAAAAAATTAAGAGCAGAGATCTGAGCTGACTCCTATCCTCCACATTACAAAACATGGCCTCTTTCGAGTAGAAACATGTTCTCTGCCTACACACACACTTTTACATAATAGGGTACACGTCTGAGTAGACTAAGAATCTGTTTGATTTGTGTAACTGGCTTCTCTCCCACCATGGTGTTTAATGGGTCTTCAGTTCCAAAGTAAGAGGGTTCTACCCATAGATGAATGCTTCAACTTCCCACTCAGAGAAATCCAATTCTGAAGCAACTATTATCTTTAAGTTGAAGATAGAGAATAAGAATCAAAATCTAAGAATCTATGTTATTTTTAAAAGAAGGGCATAAAAGAGGCAGCAACAACAAATATCGGACATTTGTTTACTTCAATTTCCTTGCCATAAACCAATGCCTGTGGGCCAAGTGATTAAAGACCACCCCCCCCCCACACACACACACACCTAGCATTCTCCCAGGCCCCAGAGGCTTCCTATGCAGAACCTGAGTCAGTTCTGACAAAGTGTCACTATTTCAAATGGCTCTCCCTCAAAGCCGTGCTCTGTACATCTACAAGTATGTACTTTCTTGGCTGAGGGGATGCTCCAGGGAGCCCTCTGGCCCTGCTACCTGTGCTACTCCGAGCGCTGCTTCGGTCAATCTGCAGTCCCAGGAGGAAAAGGGCACTAGGGGCAAAAGCCAAAGTCATTGCTAAGTTTGAGCTTAAAAGGCATTTTTTTCTAGATACTTAACACATTCACACTGAGGATGGGGAAGAGGTGGGAGTTGTGTAGGGACTCAAGGTAGATTCTCCTCCAACTTAATTATGAAATGGCAAATGCCTGCTTTTATGGTCTCCTATTTTTTCAGGTGTCTCCCTGCCTTCTGGTTTTGCCACAGCTGTGATTGGAAAGGATTGCTCATACTTATGGTTTCAACAGACACAAGTTATCCTAATATGGAAGACCAATCTTCCCCATCTTCTGTGGTTTATGCTGTGTTTTACGTCATAGCTAACTGCTGCAATTGTTGCTAAATAACCTTAATCTTTAATACTTTATTCCATTTTGCAGGGAGAATCAAAATCAGATGGCAGTGCTTCTAAAACCTAGTCAGCTTAACGGTATGATCTCAGATACTCTCCTGCATTTCTTGTGCCATAAACTTGGTAAGTTTATTTTCAGGCAAAAGAACTTTGTGTTCACATGCTATGAGGGTTGTTTTTTTCCCACTTTCTCTTTTTCTTTTTTATGTTTTCCTTTAGAGTAAAATACCATATGGCAGACACGCATGTACACTGTTTGGTAGATTAATGAATTCCCACTGAGAACACATATTCTTCTCCTCTGGGAGTTTTTCAGCCTGTACTCCACGTTTCAGATTTTCTACTGCTCTTCCTTGGTAATATGACTTACAGATTGCATGTTTACATCTCTTTCTAGGGTGTGTGCAACAGGAGTCCATGCCAATAGCACCTACTATGAAAATTGTTCAATACCATTATTGGCGCTGCCTTCCATGCTCTCGACCAGCAAACAAGCAAGACCTGTGTACTGCCTGTTGTAAAAGTTAGGATAACACCAAATCTGGTTGAATCACTGCCTACATTTTTATTTCTCAACGTAAATATTTTTTATATGAATGAACCAACATTTTTTTCCCTAGGTACAAAGGGCTATTTTTTAATCCCCTTTTTAAAAGGGTAGGAGAGGGTTTAACACATATAGACAGCAGTAATAGGAACGTGGGCTTTGCACATTGCAGACTCACTGACCTTTTAGCCTTCTGGAGCTTAACCATTTCCTGATGTCTTTTAACAGTAATTTTCTTGTTGGAAAAGCCCTCTCTAAACTGATAGCATCTAAACAAGCCTCTACCTTAATTGGAAAAATTCTCCCATAAATATTTATGCTGCAGTGATTAGGCCATTTACTAAACTCAACTGCCCATTATGGGTTAAAACAGGGAGCATTGTTTTGGGTTGCCTAAAGCTTGACATGGTTTATTGGAGGGGACCCGAAGCTGTAATTTATTTAATCAAGCCTCTGACCCCAGCCCTCTGGAGTAGCCAGTAATTGTGAGGGAGAACCAGCCCAGGACCACATCGACTAGAGTCAGTATTCTGAGCTGTAAATTCTGCAAGTCTAATTTGGGAGAAAAAAAAAACACACAAAATATGTAGAAATGAAAGCCCCATTCTTTTGTTCATTGTACGTTGGTAAATAGAAGATTTATTTATTTTGGATAAATAGAAGATAGATACATGATAAATGATAGATAGATAGATAGATAGACAGATAAAGTGTTCAAAAGAAAAAACTTCAAAGCAGCAAAGAACCATTTTCTTCCTGCCACTGTGATGTCTCTCTGCAGCTCCTTGCTCTCTTCATAGTTCTGAGGCTCTGTCCCACAAGAACTCATGTGGCCATTTAATCTAATTCTTGCTTTTGAAAAGATATCAGATTTGGTGAAGGTAGGGGCTTTTGTGTTAAAATCTTGTTAAGAAGACTCTTGCTTAAGCACAAATTCTAGATAAATTGAGCCCCAGATAAAGGTATGAATGCTGGCTTTTCTTCTCAAGGGTCGAATGGGTATTACTTCTATACTTGAGGTCATGATTTTCAGGAACTAGATGGTGAAGAGGAGTGCATATTTATACTGTGTGTATACATATATATACATGTATGCATGCATGTTTATACAAATAAATTCATTAAAATCTTCCTTCTCCTTTGATTTCCATGTCCAAGTGTAGATTTTCTCCTGATTCCATTTCTGAGTCATGATTAATTCATATGTTTACAATCAAAAGGGACCTCTTCTCTGTTGGCCTTTTGACCTCCCATCTGCAGACCCAAACATGCATTCCTTATTTAGAGGCATGATTTAAAAGAGATACTGAAACCAAAAACATATTTTTTTTCTTTCAACTCTTTACTACCATTACCTGGCCACTGCCCTCCAGATTTCTAGTTCGAGGAGAAATTCTAAGTCAAAAATTATAACAGTTTATTAAACTATAAATCCTCTTTCCTCTTTGTTTAAACTTGCATTTCATTGAGCTCCCCACATTTTCCTTAGCCCCTCTGGAACTTGGCAAGACCAACATCTTTTAATGGTTTCTGTCCTATTTTCCATTAGCAAATACTTGCCAACAGCCAGGTGGGGGACCTAGGTTAGACATCTAGGCTAGACAGGTTATTGCAATAACTGTTCAAAGGACTTTTTATAAAATAAGAGTATCTTGCACAGAAGCTTTTAGATGCATAGATAGTGCCTGATGTTTTACGTTCATTCAAACAAGCTATAGACAATCCTCCGAGGAGCTCTGAACGCAAAGGAAAGGGTTAATTTATTCTCCAGCAAGCAGATTACCTCACCTTTAATTCAGAAAATCTCTTTGAAGAAGCGTATACCGGGATTCTAATTTTTCCTGTTAAATTATTCATTCCTTGTTCTACTTGGGTGTTATTATCTCTGTCAGAGTGATGGATGTTACAGAAACAGTCATTAGGTTACAAACTGCACAGATTTAGGGGGAAAAAAGGTAAAATTATGGCAGAAAAACAAACAATAGATGTGATTGTACAAGTCTCTCTGTAAGTATAATCCAGGAGCTGGGGATAGAGATTTGCTGTGAAAGGATAAAAATGTCCCATGGAAAAAAAAGAGGGGAGGGGAAGAGATCTGTCACTGTGACGGCCAAGGAAAGATGCCTGTGCTCCCGAAGTTACTGTCATGGACTCAACCCTTCATCCCATCCAGGGCCATTCCCTTGACAGAACACACTATTTCCAGGGCTACAGATGGCTCCTTTAATGCTAGCCGGCAAACTCAAAAGTACATGGCATTGATTAAAAGCAAGCTAGACAATGAAAACTAGAAAGAGCCCAGAAAAAGCTCAGCGTCCATCAGTGAATTAGCTTTTTTCCATTTTGATGAGAATAACAACTCATCTAGCATTTCCTAAGGGTTCATCACAGTTCCAAGCGCCTCACTCATTCAAGCCTCTCAACAACCACTTTTACTCCCCTTCTATAGACGGGAAAACCAAGAAACAGAGAAGTTAGTCCCATCAACCAAGGTCACACAGCTGATCAAGGGAAGAGTCAGTATTTGAATCTAGCATGATTTCGGATCCCATGCGTTTGGATGAATGATCTTCACAACACATAGCACTGTTGTCCTTAAAAATAACAACGTTCTCGGAACAGCTCAAAGACGTGTGCTCTGACACGTTATTCAAATCTGAGTTTAGAAGGGAAGTGTTTCGTTGGCTCTGACCACCCTCAGTTCATGAAAGGCATCACCGTAGAAAGAGAAGCTCCAAATCAGTAAGGACAATCTCCAGATGCTGTCTCTGAACCACTGAAGAGGATCAAAACATACCACCCCCAAATATGCCACTTTAGCATATTATTTGGAGCTGCAGGCAACTGAGAAACAGCAGGTGCAGGAAGGGATCTTTCTACCTAAAAGTAAAAGCAGGGCATAAATTTCCAGTGAGAAAGGTGTTCACCCTGTACCAGGAAGAAGAGAATATTCTTATTACCAGAGAAGGGGATCCCTGCCAAGATGAGTCTAGACAAACAAACCTTACTGAAATAACCCTTATCGTCCATTAGTTTCCTCTATATATTTCCTGGTCACTTTTCCACACTTTCCTGGCCCTAACCCAAACCCCTTTTTCCTTTGTTTTGTCATAGCTCCATAATTTATTGCTTTGTTAAATGGTATATAAGCCTCTTTGTATGCTTTTCTCTTTCCTGTTACTGTCTTTTGCTAGTTTAATTCATAGGCCCCAGGCACCAAACCTAAGAGTAGAAGAAAAGTCTTTCCTCCCCTACACCATCCCTTCACAGACTTTACTTCCTCTCTTCCCTCATCCTGACTAATCTTGCTCTTAAAACTCAGTGTAACTATCAGTTGCTGGATTCTTCCTTATTCTCTCAGTGTGTTAGCTCCCTGCCCCCCTCACTGATCACCCAGTGTGGTCTCCTCATGCAACAACTTTCACCACCTTCCCTACCAGCACTCTTTGTGCCATTGCTCTTGACCTTACAGTATGCCCTCTAGAGCATTAATATGGATCCTCAGTTCTGGGTAAACTCAACCACGTGCTGTCCCACTGTAGATTCCATATTGTGGGAATCACCGGCAAAGGCCTAATGGACAATTGCTTCAGGCTCTCCAACCTCAGCTCGGCCTTTGTCCATCCTTCTTTACTTGTCCACGCCAACTGGCTTTCCTGTTTAGTTTTATGTTTTCTTATTTTCTACCAGTAACTGAGCATGTAGTCTCTGCCAGCGTGCATATTAATGATTTCCACAGAAAAAGAAATGGAGACTGAAAAATCTGGTAAAGTTGCCCACCATGATGCAGCTAACAGGTCACGCCAGGACTCACACTCCAGTCTGTCTGTACAAGCTTTATTTGTAACACTCCCTGCACAGTGGAGCCTCATCGTGCATGGATTTTTTCATTCAAAGGGCCCAGTGCAAGCCAGGCTCATTGTTCTGGTGCTCAACCAAAGACATAGCCATCTGTTTCATTGCTAGAGGAAAATCTGGATCTGTCAGACTAAGTGAGAGATAGGACAGTACACACAAAATCATATATACTGTACTTTATGGGACACTTAAGAGAATTTTTTTAAGTAACTTTGATTATTGTGGTATTTAATTTATGTGCTGATATTAGACCCTGACCCTGAGCACTGAGTTCCTCCACTTCACTGCCCCTGTTTGAGCACTATGGCCCCAGCTGTTTCATACCAGAGGCCCCACTCATTGCCACGAAGCTACTCTGGTCTCCTGTTACCTTGACTGATGATCTCCACAACCAAATAAGGAGGCCAAATCACCCCAAATGAACCCTCAAGATTTCCTGACACCCACACCTTGCAGTATCTCCATCTCCCCTTCTTTTATTCTAGACCTAGAGGAAAACATTTCCTCTGTCTGCACCTCACCTCCTGGTTAATCCTGGCGCCTCTTATTTTCTGCTACACCTGCCCCCTGTCTTCACAGCCCTGACCTAATTCAACTCTCCTTACACTACAAACATGCTGAAAACTCACCTACTGCCCAGAATCCTGCTGTGCTTTGGAATCATGTTTTAAAAATAGTCCGACTGCCTGTGTATAAATCCTGATTCCACCACTTAGCTGTGTGATCTTTATCTCCTGTGCTTCTCTTCTCTCATCTGTGAAACATCGGTAACAAAGTAGCCATTTCAGAGTTGCAAAGTTAATTTAGATAATCAACATAAAGCTTTTAATAAGCACTCAATAAATGTCAGCAGTTATTAACAAATTGACTCCATTTTCCTCTAGTTTACCATCTTCTCCTTCACTTCCTTTTCATTACGCAGTTTCTTGAAAGTTCAGCAGACACGGGTATCTGCACTTCTTCTTCTCTTCTCTCCTTCAACTTTCACCATCTGGGGTTCGGTTTCACTGCTCTGAAAGAATTTGTTTCTCTTGGAAGTGGTCTATGGTGCTTCCTCACCACAGAGGATGATGCCCAAATGTATATCTCCATCCCTTCCTCTTGTGCTGAGTTAGCTTCTGAGTCAGCCCACGTTTCCAGCACCGGCAAAACACCTCTTTGTGTCTTACAGACACCTTTAAGTCAGTATGTTCAGCTCAGGGCGCAGTCTTCCCCATACTTATTCCTCCATTTTCGTTCCTTATCTTGGTTCATGGCATCATAATCTCCCCAGGTGCAAAGGTTTGGACATTCAGAATCACCCTTCTCCTCCAATCATGTATCAAATATTAATTCTGCCCCAGAAATGGATCTTCCTCTTGTGCTTGTCTTCCATCCAAACTTCTCTGGTGCAAGTCCTTTCTAGTTTGTGCTAAAAGGTCTTTTTACCACACCCTTCAAATGTTTCTCCTCTGTGGCAAGAGCTAAATCGTCCTAAAATACAGATTTCATTGTGCCATTTCATAATCCATAATCTTCAATGTTTCTCTAGTGCACACAACTAATCCAATTTATCAAATTTTGCTCTATTTCCACTACCAAATATTTTCAACCTTATCACCAAAATTCCCCACAGTCCATCTGCATCTGTACACGTGTTCCCCAAACATGTCTTGCATTTCCCTTGTCTTCCATCTTTGCTACTCCCGGCCAGTACAGCAGAGTAATTAAGGATAACCCCTGCAGTCGGATGGCCTGGGTTTGCGTAAGAGACTCTTAAATACAAAGAAGAAACAGAGCTGATGGGGGTGGGAGGTTGGGGGGTGGGGAAAATGGGTGATGGGCATTGAGGAGGGCACTTGTTGGGATGCACACTGGGTATTGTATGTAAGTGATGAATCACGAGAATCTACTCATGAAGCCAAGACTACACTTGTATGTTAGCTAACTTGACAATGAAAAAATAAACAAGTAAACAAACTTAAAAAAAGAAAAAAGATGGCCTGGGTTGGGATCCCATCTCCACTGGATATGCATTGTGTGATTTTAAGCATGTTACTTGGTTTTCTTAATGGTAAAATAATGTTAATAAAAGGACTTAATGCATACGATTGTTGGAAGAATAAATGAAATCATATAGATAAAGCATTTGGAGCAGTGACTGACACTAAGCAATCCTTCCATAATGTCAGCTATCGTTGACATATGGCTACTGTAAATCTTATTAATCTTTTCAAATATAAATCCCGCACCTTTAAAAACTGTCAAATGTATGGGAGTTTTAAAAACATATCCTTATTGGGACACCTGTGTGGCTCTGTTGGTTAAGCATCTGATTTCAGCTCTGGTCATGATCTCACAGTTCATGGATTCGAGTCCTGTGTCCAGCTCTGTGCTGACAGCTCAGAGCCTGGAACATGCTTCAGACTTTGTCTCCCTCTCTCTCTGCCCTGCCCTGCTCTGTCTCCCCCATCTCAAAAATAAATAAACATTAAACAAAATTTTAAAAAACATATCCTTATTATTGATTTCTAGCGTAACTAAAGTGTGCTTAGGTAACAGAGTCTATATGAAACCGATCATTTGTATCATATTTGCTCTATGTTATCAGATACATATGTTCACCATATGATCTATTTTATCTGTTTTTTATACTTTACCTAAATGGTGCCAATATCTATGTATTCCTTTCTGTATCCCTTCTTTCAATACTAGTTCAATTTCATAACATCTGCTATTTTGTATGGCTGTGTCTCCTTGATGTGTATTGCTTCATCATATTCCCTTATATGAATAAACCACATTTATCCGTTGTTTTGATAATGGACATTTGGACTTTTTCTTGTTCTAACTATCACAAACAGTGGTGCTGTGAACATTCTTGTATATGTACCCTGTGACACATGTGTGTGAATGTCTTTACTAGATGATGTCACAGCACTTTCCAAAATGATGGCATCAATTTGTACCCCCACCAGCAGTACGTAAACATTCTCATTGCTCCATATTCTTGCCAAACATGGGATTTAAAATTTTTTGCTGTATAGAGACTGTGTTAGTGGTATCATTAGTTTCATTTCCTTGATTTCATTTCATTTTCATTAGAGTTTGAGTGTTTTTGTGTGTCTGTTCTTCCATCTTTTCACCTTCAAACTTTGTGAATTCGTCTGTTTTAGGAGTGCCTCTTGAATTTATAACATATAGCTGAACTTTGTTTCTTCTTCATCTGGCAATTTTGTCTTTTAACAACAACAAAAAATTAGCCCATATGCACCTGTTATGATTACTGATATATTTCATTTCTACTTTATTATTTTATACTTTACAATTTTCTGCCTTTTTTCCTGTTTTTTTTTTCTTTTAATCTTTCTTGAATATTTTTGTGCAATTTTTTCTCATTCTTGTTTCTGCTCACTAGTTTGGAATTATAAATTCTTTTTTGTATTATTTTAAGTATTGACCTTGAAATTTTTACATACATATTTAATCAAAGAAAGTCTAATTATCATAATGCTTAGTTACATCACCCACAGAATTAGACAATATTGTTTTTATCCTTGCAAAATTGGGGTGTATTATTGATCAAAAATGCCCAGTGCTATCTGGAAAAAAAAAAAACAAACTTTTAAGCAAGTCTCAAGCTTGACAGAAAATTTTGCTAAGGACACAACACTAGGCTGACACTCAACATAGTTTTCTATGTTCTTTTAGTTCACTCTGTTGTTTTTGAGAAATTAGATGTCAATCTAATAGATATCATAGATATCTATAGATTCTTCCATAGATATCATATTTTTTTCTATTTTTAAGAGGTTTCTGGTTTTGGTTTATTTTGACACCCAGAAAGGTTATTACAAAATGTCTTGATATGGATTTCTTTCTTTTAACTTACTTGGAACTTTGGGGACTCCCTGCTTCTAAGGATTCATAGTTCTTTTATCTTCTCTAGATAATTCTCAGACCTTATTACTTCAAATAGTGCCTCCCTACATCACCTCTGCTTTTCTTCTGGAAGCCCAGTTAGATATTTATTATATTGTCTCCCTTCATCTTTCATGTTTCTTGATTTCTCTATTATAATATCAACTCTTCTTCTTGCTACATTCTGGATTTCTTCAATTTCTTCTATTTAGTAATTCTCTCTTCAGCTTTGTTTAATGTGTTGTTTAACCCCTTCATTGTGTTTTTCATTTTCATTACTTTTTTATTTCTATACTTTCTATTTGAATCTTTTCAAATCTGAATATTCAGTTTTAAAAAACTCTTATTTTACACTTACACTTCAAATATATTTTTATTTCCTTAAGTACATTAAATATACTAATTCAGTCATTACAGGGTCTCATGTCTTTGTGGGTCTGAGGCTGCTGTCTTGATTTTTAATTTGTTTGGTTGTTTTATATTTTATTTTGTTTTTTATTTTGACTACTCACACTCTTGGTTGCTTCTTTCCTTGAATTTTACTATTTTGTTATCATAAACATATGTTCCATAAAAGTCATTTTATGGAAGTGGAAATTTTTGAGATCCAGGCTTAAAAGGTACATTACTCCAGAGAGGATTTATATTTGCTTCTTCTAAGCATCTTGGGACACTGCCAACATAGGGTCACTTTACAACAAATTCTCGGCTTAATGTATCTCAAACACAAACGTAGCCTGAATTTGGGCCCCAAACCTCTGAAATAGCCAGCTTACAGGGAAATGTTTCCCTTCCATCCAGAATCAAAGTCAAGGAAGGAATTTTTTTAGTTCATTATTTCACTGACTAACTTTGAACATCCAAGCTTTTTTTTTTTTTTTTTTTTTAATCTCTAATCTGGTATCCCTTCTGGTACAGTCTTAGTCTTTCTTCACGACCCACATTTATCAACAAAACCCATGCTCTAAGTCATGGGTAAACAATAGATGATTTTAGAGGAATAGCTGATTTTCACCATTGGCTTACCTATATGGACTTGCATTTTTGCTTTCTTTTTCCGCCTCTTAGGTTTTCCCTTACTTTGTTTCCAGTTCTGCAATGCATTTAAAAATATATATTAGGGGCACCTGCGTGGCTCAGTCAGTTGAGTGACTTTATTTCAGCTCAGGTCATGATCTCCCAATTCATGGGTTCGAGCCCCACATCAGGCTCACTGCTGTCAGCCTGTCAGCACAGAGCCCACTTCAGATCCTCTGTCCCCTTCTCTCTGCTCCCACCCCACTTGCTATCTCACCCAAAATAAATAAATATTAAAACATATATTAAAATATTTTAATGAGAATTTTTAAGTATGGGAGGATCCTAGAATTTCTAGTCTCCAATAATTCTTGAAATAAATGTCTTCTCAGATACAGAGCCTTTTTTTCAGTTATTTTAAAGACCTATAACAGATTTTGTTATTCATTATTTGAGTTATTTATCTATGTGTTTGCCTCTCAGAGGAAAATGTAGAGTTCCTGGAAGAAAAGTAACTTTTTTTAATGTTTTATTTATTTCTGAGAGAGACAGACAGCATGAGCAGGGGAGGGTCAGAGAGAGAGGGAGACACAGAATCTGAAACAGGCTCCAGGCTCTGAGATAACTGTCAGCACAGAGCCTGACACACGGCTCGAACCCACCAACCGTGAGATCATGACCTGAGCTGAAGTCGGACACTTAACTGACTGAGCCACCCAGGGGCCCCATAAGAGTAACTTCTCATTCAGTGTTTCTCTTCCCCAGTTATAGGGCAAGGCTTTGCCTTGAATAGATGCTCCATAAATAAATGAATTAATGGACTTATTCTCTCTCTTGGAATTCTATAAAAGGTTTGCCTGTCACAAAATACTCATCACACTGCAACAAACTATTGGAATTTCTCCCTACTCAATACATTAGAGTTCCTCATAAGAAGTGATCTTGTTTTATTGTTTTTGCATTCTTGGAGCTTAGTTTAGAGTTTGGCCTATAATAAACACCAAATAACTTAAAAAAGTCATAGCCTCAATCTCTAAGCCTGGCATGTCAGGCAGGAGAGAGCAACTGCATTCATTTCAAGGATGACACTGAATCCAGTGATTCAGATGGCCTGGGTCACTCCTGTCAAAGCTGAGACCGTGGAAACTGAAAAGTCAGACTTGATAGTCTCTGTTGTCATCTTTTCTGAGACTTGTTACTTTAAGGGCCAGAGACTGAGGCAGAATAAAAATAAATTAATTTTTTTTAAAAATACTTCTTCTTTTATACAGAAATCAAAACCCTTTTCTTCCTGTTGTAAACATTGATGAGTTTCCCAAAAAGATCTAATCCTTCTGCCTTCCATTCATTTTAGGGAAAACAGATGTTCAATACTTCGGCATCTTTGGTTAAGTTTTGTAAGTGAGCTTAGACTGGCAGAGTTGAAATGTCAGAGTATGTACTAGAATGACAGTCTCTTGCAAAACTTCATAAGTAGACATTCAAATCTGACTTCAGTATTTTCTGAAAAATATTCCTTAGTTAAGACTATGAGCACCTTGTAACACTTCAGACTGTATCAGAGTCTTATTTTGACCTACTGGAGGTCACTTCAGTCCACAGAATGAAGGCCAAGGCCCACCAAGACAGAGATATCCTGATTTCTAATGAGGCTCTAGTGAGTTTCACTTGGGGGGTCCAGACTGCTTGAATTGGGCCACTCCCTTTCCCTGCATGCCCCTTTTGGGCCTATCAGCCCCAGCTTGTAGACTATAGCTGCCAAATATGTAATTTGCTGCTAATTCATTAATAGTCTCCTTGACCTGTAGGATTCAAGTTTTGCTATGTTGCCCTCTGCCTTCTAGTCTTTCATCTCTTCCAGAAATTCCATCACATAGCCTGACTTAACTTTTGATTTTTGTTATATAATTCTCCGCCTCTGCAACAGAAATAATAATAATGTGAAGCAATGCTTTGAACACATCAGAAGAAACGTTGTTAAATAATTTCAAACGTAAATTGACTAGTCATTTTTTTCTCTAAAGTTCCTCAGGATTTCCATAAAACTTACTGATGTAGCCTGAAAATATGTGTTCTGTAAAGGGGAATATAAAATTTGACCTCAAAATTCATCTTCATTGTCATCTCGTCTAAGAAAACTTTTCTGACTTCTCCCGCAATTTAAATCGGATGCCTGCTCTCAGAAATGATAAAATTTGGCATTTAAAAGACACTTACTAAGAGCCAAAAACACAATGTTAATGCTTTCCATGCAAAGTCATGTTTCCATCCATTTGTTTACTCATTAAATATCAAATATTTAAAGTACATCCTGTGTGCCAAGATTTGTCCTGATCTGAGTTTATGGCAATGACCTCAAAAGATACATGATCCTTACCCTCCTTGAGCTACTGTCTAATGAGAGAGAAAAATACTGTATAGATACAATAGAATGTATAATTATAAATTATGACAAATTCTGTGTAAGGAAATCTCGAGGATGAGTCATCATTAATGGTGTAAGTTGAAGCATTAAAGCAGTTCAGAGAAGGAACCAGCATGTGCTGAGGTCCTGGGGCAGAGAAAGGTTGGCATACTCCAGGACCTGGAGAAAGTGGAAATGATGTAAAGGGAAGGAAGGTAAGGATAGGAAAGAAGAGATTGGTGAGAGACAATGCTAGAACTCAGCATGATGCTAAGCAGTTTTATTTTATTCTGATTGCATTATAAAGGTATCTCATTAATTCCTCACAACACTTTCTGAGATGAATACGACTACTAGCTTTACTTCACAAGTGAGGAAATTGAGGCTTGGAGAGATATAGTAATTTGCCAAATATTACACAGCTAGTGGGGGCATAAGAAGATTAGAAAACTTAAACACAGATTTCAAAATCCACGTTTAAGCTTTTAAAAATGACACTAATCCGCCTCCCGATATTGCCAGAGGACTATGCGCCAATCGTCATTATAGCATCACATCATAGTATTTCAGCACGTACATCACTTAATAGCATTATATTTTAATTGATGATTTAAAATTTGAAAAAATCAAAACATATTTTCTGATAGACCAAAAACTCCTTGAGAGAAGGAGTCAGATCACTGCTCTGAACATTGTAAGACCCTACCCTTATCAAATGAGTAAACACTAGCATCAGATAAACAAAGTTGGAAAGATATTGAGCTAATCAGACTCTTAGCTATAAGGCTTTTTAAAAGTGAGAGAACAAAAAATAAAAAATAAAAAATAAATAAAAGTGAGGGAACAGAGAAGAAAATCTAACCTAGAAGCTTTTGGCCAAAATGTTTGGCCAATCTGTTACGAGTATCAAGAAAATATTACAAATAATTGAATTTGAGAGATTTTTTGGTGGGGCAGGGAATGATTTTCTTATCTTCACTAATTGTAGATTTAGGAAAAGTGACATGATTTCAAGGTATTATAATAGGAAATCAACAAGCTTTAAAGCAATTGTTTACTGCTGTTCCTCCAAAGTGCTTTTTCACCACAGGGAAATAGTCCATTCATGATGATTTCAACCAAATACTAAAAAGTAAAAGCTCAAATTGTACTTCAGGCAAGCTAATTTTTTTCAGCACTAACACTAGCTAAATAAGTGCACATATTATAAACATACTGCCATTTACTGGAGCCATACTAAGTACTCCCTAGATATTCATTCATTTCATTTAATTAAAAAATGCAATTATATTTTTTATTGAGAGCTTACTATGTGCTAGTCATTCTTGGCCTCAAACATAGCTAACAAGAAAGTGATGTTCCCAGAAGATTTCATGCTGTTCTTTATTAAACTGCAAGAACTAGTCGATAGGTTATTCATGAAGTCACAAAGGCCTATGACAAAATGAGCTCAGAGCATCTTAGAATGGAAAAATTCCAGAAAATTTCTACCACTAGTAACTTCCTATGTTTCTCAGCCAATGCCTCAGAAGATTGTCTTTTCAGACCTCAAACTTAGCTCTGTGGCCCTTTGCTGTTTGTCTTTCTCCAGTGGTCCTTCCCAGTAAGTAGTGTAGAAGAAAACCTAATCTCAGGGAGGCAGTAAGAGTTGGAAATTCATTTTATTATATGCCATTAAATATAAGTACACAGATTCATTGCTCAGCTCAACTTGGAGCAAGTTATTACAAGCTAGTACATCTCCCTTCTAATCCTAACCTTCCTCCCATCCCAAATTTAAACTGGAGATCTTTCTGCCTCTTGTCCCATCAGTGAGGAAGCCAGGCCATCTCTTTGGTCTTTCCATCTGTTAAACTCAAGGTTAGGTGAGGCTGACTACGCCTCAAACATCTTTCTAACTTCTTGAGCAAGAGTGCCCTCCAGATTGCCTACTTGGGGATATGGGTCTTCCCTACACAATTTCTCTGTACCGAGGTGAGTGTCATTCCAGAGCTGTCCCTTTGATCACATTTCTAGCTGATTTGCCTTTTCCCTGCTGTCAGACTCCTTCCTGAATCTTGCTTCAGTTATTCCAACACATAACAAATCATTTTGTTTCTGTGTTGTTTTCTTTTGTTTAAGTTCTGCCCCAAAGTTCAGCCACCATCCACTAGGATGATGTGAAAATCATATTTGCATTCCTGACCTCTCCACATTGCTAAGACCACAGTGTTATATGTGACAGTCATGTTTTCTTTACAATAAAATGTAAGTGTGTGAATATACAGTCTGTATAAAATATGTATTAATTATTACTAATATATAATATACTATTATAACAGTATACACACATATGCTTCTCAGGAGGTTGTACAGAATCTTGACATGTGGCAGAAATTGCAGGTTAATTTCTCATTTCATATACTTGGGGATGAATATGCCCAAATGAAGACTACCATTCCCAGCGTTTCTTGTAGATAGAGATGCTAATGATATGTAAGCAGAAGCACTTACATATCATTGGGCAACATTTCCAGGATAGCATGCTTTGCCCTTCTGCTCTTTACTCTCCTCCTTCCTGCTTTGACAGCCGGAAGCACAGATGGAGTATGGCTGAGCAGCTATCCTGTGACCTTGAGAATGGAAGCCTTCGACTAAGGTTTTGGCAGGGCAGAAAGACAGAAAGAATGTGAGCCTTGGTAGCTTCATGGGACAAGCACAGGGTATAGGAATGGCTGCCATAGGACACTGCTATTTATTCAAGTCGGAGTAGTCAAGGCTTAAGTGAAATTCCTGACCTGCACTGGGATGGTGTGTCTGTGTGTCTGTGTGTGACATAATATGTGTATGGGTTTGTGTGTTTGTGTGCACACACACCTACACACACAGATATATATATATACATATATATGTATATATATATACACACATTTACTATATATGTATGCATATACACACACATTTACTACTTTATGGTCAAAGCATTTTGCGCAAATTAAAAGCATGACGTGAAAAAAAAAAGCATGACGTGAAATGATAAATATAAAATATTTAGTACAGAATACGACACAGAGCAAGCAAACAACCTATGATTATTAAGTATTATTTCCTTTAATCCTCTCAATAACCACAGGAGGTATGATATATCGTCACTTGTTACAGATATGGAAACAGAGTCTTAAAGAAAATAAGTAATATGCCTTGAATGACACAATAGGTTGTAGAGTTGAAATATGGACCTCCATCCATCTGATTCTAGAATTCAAGGTTTTAAAGGCAATTTAGCCTGCCTCACCCAGCATGATATGGAATCTTGTGCTTGGAGATAAGCCAAGCAGTTACTCTGCATGCCGGAAAGAGGCTTCCATTACATGGACTCAAGGGAGGGAGCATAGACTGAGCATGAGTGTTCCCATGACAAAGTTCCAGATCTGTCATTGCTAGTTTTGTGAACTTAGAGGCCACCCTCACTCTCTAAAACACATGTCCTTCCCCTCTGTAGAGAAGACATTGACTTCATTACATCTATGGTTCTTTCCAACTCTAACAGGCCATCACTCAATGATTCTTTACAGCTGGAAGAGCAAACAAACAAACAAACAAAAAACAAAACAAAACAAAAAAAACCCAAAACACGGCTTTGAGTTTTTAGTGGTATAATTTGATCTCTACACACCCCTCTTATCTATTTGTTTTTAGTTTTTCTTGCCCTGTGATACATAGACAGCATGGACTCTGGTGAACACTTAGATGAACTTATAGGAACATATTAATATCCAGTAGGAATAAATAATATGGGGATGAAAGGGGTTTAGAAGCAAGAGGAAGAAAAGGAGAAGGTGAAGGCTTCACTTTTAGGGAATGAACTAGAGAGAACCAGCATACTGACACATACCAGTGTTTCTGTGTCCTGAGTTCTGCCCCTAATATCTTCTTCACTGCTTTTGCACGCCCCAAAGGTAGATGCCTAAAAGAGGAGTCCTCACCTGTAGTAAGGACAGATGGAAATTTGAATTACAGAGGATTATGTCTGTCCCAGACCTGCCATTTGCTAGCTCGGTGACCTTAGACTCTATCCATCTGTTTTCTACACGACTTTAAATGAATTATTCAACTACCATTCCTCCTTTACAACCTTTAGCAATAATCCTCACCTCACAAGGCTGTTGTGTTGAGTAAGACATGCTGTGTCTAGAAGTTAAGGTTCACGATGGACTCCATGTAAAGGTTTAGCTATATAAACCTAAGTCCTGTTCATTTGTAGAACAATTCTACAAATTCAAGCTTTAAAGAGTGCATCGTTGCTGTCTTATTTCAGGTGTCCAGAGGAGACTTCACAAACATTTCATGAATGGTCTTTGCTGAATTAGCTAAAAACTTCTGAGTTGGGCATCAGAGGTCCCAAGATTTGTAGAGTCCGGTCTGGTAATAGTTTTGCGGTTTTCTTTTTAATGGTTGTTTTAGTAGGAGCTTATTGTTTGCTTAGTTCTGAAAATAAAGCTCCACTCAAAGACTCAGATTGTTATACCATTCAAATTTATTTTAATGTGATTTGTAGGCAGACATGAGTTGGGAATTCGTCAAAGAAACTTGCAGAGTCAGGGCAGTGGTGCTTCACTTAGAAAGCATTAGCCAAGAGCCAGATAAGCCAGCTGGCCTCTTAAATTGTACCTTTTCTTTCCTTATGTACTCGTTAAATATCTAAATATTTGGATTAAATACATTGGGATTATCATAAACACAAACACTGATCCATCATGCTAAACAGGGACAATTGTTGCCATTCCCATACCCCTCATATCACATAATTTAAATGTCATTAAAGGTAAATTTTTAGAAACTAGCCATTTTAGAAAGGAATCTGCAGGGAAATTTCACCTGGGCTGTTTCTCTTAACATGCTACTGGGCAGCTGTTAGTTTCAAATAAACTCAACCCTAGATTTGCAACAGATGTTCCTAAAACAGAACAAAGAAGAGAATTGCTGAATTCTTTGCAAAGAAAAATAAAACCTGAAAAACTAATTGAGATCTAGCAGAACAATCATTAACATGAGGAATGATATTAGGCAAATTACAGAAAGTAGTTCAAATGTTTCTCAACTAAGGAGCATGATGGAAGAGCTCTGTAGTCAATTTTGCCTTTTTTTTCATTCAACAAATATTTCTGGGATTCATTTAATGCTATTCCAATCTGCCATCTTCTTAAATTATATATCTGGGGATGTTAAAATTATAGCTTTTCCCCCATTAATGCTTTTTATTATGTAAAATCTCACTATGCCAGAGAACCATCATTACAAAATTTCATAGATCAGCAGCCACAATTTCTTTAAGTTTATCTGGTGTCTATATTATTGGGTGGTTTATTTGTTGTTGTTCAAAGTTTTGACTTTAGTAGCAAAATCTCAGGATAACTAGGTGTCTATGGGTAGAAGACTGAGATATCTCTTCTGTCTCATCCAGCTGTACTTACATTTACTTACTTGTCTATAACCTCAGCTAGAGTTTTTAAAATGTTTATTTATTTTTGAAAGATAGAGACAGAGAAGGGGAGGGGCAGAGAGAGAGAGAGGGAAACATGGAATCTGAAGCAGGATCCAGGCTCTGAGCTATGCAGGGCTCCAACTCATGAACCTCAAGATCATGATCTGAGCTGAAGTAGGAAACTTAACCAACTGAGCCAGCCAGGTACCCCATAACCTCCACCAGATTTTAAAACTCCACAGCCCAGTGACCTTATCTATCCTGTTCAACATTGTTAACCCAGACCTTAATATCACAACTGGCACATAGAGAATACTGAAAAGAGAAAGAAATGTTTGTTGAATGTTATAAGTTGAATGTGGACAGATAAAGAAGCAAGGAAATAAACTCATTTTCTTCTTTGTTCATCTACCAAGTGACAGACACCAGATGGACACAAATGACACAAAGGAATCTAAGGATCACAGTTTAATTCAATGTAGTTAAGTCGATAGCTGATATATTTACCATTTTTTGTCCTAAATGCAAAAAAAGACACAACCTATTCTTATTCTTACCCTTACTCTCTTTTAAAAAAAAATTTTTTTTTTTTTTTTTTTTTTACAAATAGTTTATTGTCAAATTAGTTTCTACATAACACTCAGTGCTCATCCCCAAAGTGCCCTCCTTCATGCCCATCCCCCCCTCCCCCCCACATCCATCAGTCCTCAGTTTTTGTCAGCATTCAAGAGTCTCTCATGGTTTGCCTCTCTCCCTTTCCCCCACCATTTCCCCCCTTCTTCTCCCCCTTGGTCCTCCGTCAAGTTCCTCCTAATCCTCCTATACGTGCAAACATATGGTATTTGTCCTTCTCTGCCTGACTTATTTCGCTCAGCATAACACCCTCAAGGTCCATCCATGTTGCTACACATGGCCAGATTTCATTGTTTCTCATTGCCATGTAGTATTCCATGGTATAGATAAACCACATCTTCTTGATCCATTCATCTGTTGATGGACACTTAGGCTCTTTCCATGTTTTAGCTATTGTGGAGAGTGCTGCTATGAACATTGGGGTACATGTGCTCCTATGCATCAGCATTTCTGTATCCCTTGGGTAAATTCCTAGCAGTGCTATTGCTGGGTCATAAGGGAGTTCTATTGTTAGTTTCCTGAGGAACCTCCACACTGTTTTCCAGAGGGGCTGTACCAGTTTACATTCCCACCAACAGTGCAGGAGGGTGCCTGTTTCTCCACATCCTCGCCAGCATCTCGAGTTCTCTGATTTGCTCATTTTAGCCACTCTGACTGGCGTGAGGTGGTATCTCAGTGTGGTTTTGATTTGTATTTCCCTGATGAGGAGGGATGCTGAGCATCGTTTCATGTGTCTGTTGGCCATCTGGATGTCCTCTTTGGAGAAGTGTCTGTTCATGTCTTCTGCCCATTTCTTCACTGGGTTGTTTGTTTTTCGGGCGTGGAGTTTGGTGAGTTCCTTATAGATTCTGGATATTAACCCTTTATCTGATATGTCATTTGCAACTATCTTTTCCCATTCCGTTGGTTGCCTATTAATTTTCTGGGTTGTTTCCTTGGCTGTGCAGAAGCTTTTAATCTTGATGAGGTCCCAACAGTTTATTTTTGCTCTCGATTCCCTTGCTTTTGGGGATGTGTCAAGTAAGAAGTTGCTGCGGTGGAGGTCAAGGAGGTTGTTTCCTGCTTTCTCCTCCAGAGTGTTGATAGTTTCCTGTCTCACGTTCAGGTCCTTTATCCATTTTGAGTTAATTTTTGTGCATGGTGTGAGAAAATGATCTAGTTTCATTCTTCTGCATGTTGCTGTCCAGTTCTCCCAACACCATCTGTTAAAAAGGCTGTCTTTTTTCCATTGGATATTCTTTCCTGCTTTGTCAAAGATCAGTTGGCTGTATACTTTTGGGTCCACTTCGGAGTTCTCAATTCTGTTCCATTGGTCTATGGGTCTGTTTTTGTGCCAATACCATACTGTCTTGAGGATGACAGCTTTGTAGTAGAGGCTGAAGTCTGGGATGGTGATACCTCCCGTTTTGGCTTTATTTTTCAGTATTACTTTCGCTATTCGGGGTCTTTTGTGGTTCCATACAAATTTTTGGATAGTTTGTTCTAGTTTTGAGAAGTATGCTGGTGCAATTTTGATTGGAATTGCATTGAATGTGTAGAGTGCTTTAGGTAGTAATGACATCTTAACTATATTTATTCTTCCTATCCATGAGCATGGAATGTTTTTCCATTTCTTTGTGTCTTCTTCAATTTCCTTCATAAGTTTTCTATAGTTTTCATCATACAGATCTCTTGTATCCTTGGTTAGGTTTATTCCGAGGTATTTTATGGTTTTTTGTGCAATTGTGAAGGGGATCAGTTTCTTGATTTCTCTTTCTGTTGCTTCATCATTGGTGTATAAAAATGCAACCGATTTCTGTACGTTGATTTTGTACCCTGCAACTTGGCTGAATTCTTGGATCAGTTCTAGTAGGCTTCTGGTGGAGTCTGTCGGGTTTTCTATGTAGAGTATCATGTCATCTGCGAAGAGTGAAAGTTTGACTTCCTCTTTGGCAATTCTGATGCCTTTGATTTCCTTTTGGTGTCTGATGGCTGATGCTAGGACTTCCAGCACTATGTTAAACAACAGTGGTGAGAGTGGACATCCCTGTCGTGTTCCTGATCTCAGGGGGAAAGCTCTCAGTTTTTCCCCGTTGAGGATGATGTTAGCTGAAGGCTTCTCATAGATGGCTTTGATGATGTTTAAGTAGGTTCCTTCTATCCCAACTTTCTCGAGAGTCTTTATTAAGAAGGGATGCTGTATTGTGTCAAATGCTAAAAAAAAAAAATTTTTTTTATGTTTTATTTATTTCTGAGAGCGAGAGAGACAGCAGGAACAGGGGAGGGTCAGAGAGAGAGGGAGACACAGAATCTGAAACAGGCTCCAGGCTCTGAGCTAGCTGTCAGCACAGAGCCCAATGCAGGGCTCGAACCCATGAATCATGAGATCATGACCTGAGCCAAAGTCGGACACTTAACTGACTGAGCCACTCAGGCACCCCATCTCACCGTTACTCTCTAAAACAAAAAGCAAACCCTATCAATTCACTAGGTAAATATATGGCAAGGCCTACATGTGACTAACCATCTATTGCTAATTTAACACAAAACTGTAATTTATCCCCTTTCAAATATCTAAATAGATCACTGTGTGGACTTAAGAGCATAGACCATAGAGTCAGCTATTTCAGGTGATGTGGCAAGACAGAGCATGATGCTTTAGAATACGGTCTCAGGGGCACCTGGGTGACTCAGTCTGTTAAGTGTCTGACTTCAGCTTAAGTCGTGATCTCATGGTTCGTGGCTTCAAGCCCCACATCAGGCTCTGTGCTGACAGACAGCGCAGAGCCTGGAGCCTGTTTTGGATTCTGTGCCTCCCTCTTTCTCTACCCCTCCCCTGCTCACATTCTGTCTCTCTCAAAAATAAACATTAAAAAATAAAAATTAAAAAAACAAACAAGCAAATACACACTCAAGGCCCAGATCCTCTACTTGCTAACTGGAAGAACTTAGGCAATTGTATAAACCATATAAACTGGAGAAAAGCACAGTACCTCCCCCATAGAGATGTAGTAAGCATTAAGTGGTTCAAATAAATAAAATGCTTAACCCAATGCCTAACAGATCATAAGCAGTGCTATACTTTGTTTTTGTTTTTATTACCACCTCATCATTATTACTTCTGTATCTCAACTGACACTGTTGGCTCTTCTGATCATATTCTAATTCTATCTCTGGCCCTGAGAACTCTGTATCAGCTCAGTCTCCACCATGACACTTTCTTCCAAGTTCTTTCATGAGGTCAAGTCCATCGGATAAGCCTGCCTGGAGAACAGGCAGGGAAGGCCCGATTTCTGCTTTCTCCCAATTTCTCCCCTTTCAGGGGAGGTCCACATTTCCTAGTTCCACAAGAATGACTAAAATCTCCTAGCAATTCAAAGTTGCTAGTTGGGAAGGCAGGGAGGGGAAAGAAATGGTGCTACAGAAAGTACAGAAGAGAACCTAACAGAATTCCATGTGTTCTCTAATTATTACAGATATTATATCCATGAACCAATTGCAGTAACTCATTCATTGCCAAGAAGGTGTTATGCAGAGACTATGAGATAAAGGTGAAAGAAATGAGATGCAATCAACATGTACTCCATTTCCCTCCTCTAGAGTTTCTAGAGAGAACTACCACTTTGAACTAGATATTTTGAAAAGTTCTTTAATAAGAGAAACCTAAATGTTGAATAAAATGTAATTAGTTGAAATGTATTGCTGAGAAGATATAAAAGTGAGAAAATTCCCAAACCCTCATGCATCTCTCTGTCACCAAAAAAGGAAGGAAGGAAGGAAGGAAGGAAGGAAGGAAGGAAGGAAGGAAGGAAGGAAGGAAGAAAGAAAGAAAGAAAGAAAGAAAGAAAGAAAGAAAGAAAGAAAGAAAGAAAGAAAGAAGCAAAGAGGGGTGCCTGGGTGGCTTAGTCGGTTAAGCGTCCGACTTTCGCTTAGGTCATGATCTCGCGGTTCATGGGTTCGAGCCCCACGTCGGGCTCTGTGCTGACTGCCAGCTCAGAGACTGGAGCCTGTTTCAGTCTGTGACTCCCTCTCTCTCTGACCCTCCCCTGCTCACGCTGTCTCTCTCTCTCTCCTAGAAATAAATAAGACATTAAAAAAAATTAAAAAAAAAAAAGAAAGAAGCAAAGAAAAAAAGGTGTGTTTACACTGTGAAACAATGCCATCCCTCGAAACCAGAGATGGGGGTCCTCATCACCAGAAAGCACATTTCAGAATAGGCTCTACTTACAGGCGAGCCACAGATTATGAAAGACACATAAGAACTAACAAATAATGAAAACCAGTACAATGTGGTCACATTTTTCCCTACAAGTCTCCCAATATTTATCATTATACATCATTTAATACTCGGAAACACAGGTATCTGTGTTGGGTAGGTGAACTGCTCATACACAGCTTAATGGAATGCTAAAGGAATGAAGAAGGTGACTGTAGGTGTGGTTGATGACATACCACCAAGAAAACTTAGAGGTTAGGAACTCCGAATTCTTGGGAGCCTTTTTCTGCCAAGGAATGTGGGTGCAGTATTGAGAACTGCCAAGTTACACAGCTGAAAGGTCTAAGGTTCCCTTCTAATTTGGTGAGATAATATTCCCACAACAAAACCTTAAGGGCAAGCGTGAAGTTTTATCTATGAGACTCAGAAATGCTTACAGGTGACTAAATACAAGCCACTTCACCCAGGCATGCCCTTACCCCTTAATAAAGTGAAATGTCTACCCAATTTACATGACTCCATGTATTTTAATAATGTCAACAGCTTCTTAAAATCTCTTGCTAAACTTTTATTCTATTTAATACTCTGGATTTTATTACTGATTGATTATAGAGTTTATTTCTGTTTAACAATGTATTATGTGAAGGCAGGGCCATTTCTTATTCCTCTTTATACCCTTTTAGATTGACCATAATCATTTTTACACAACATGCATTCAGCACAGGTAAGTAGAAAAAGACATTTTTAAAAAATGTTCTTTTTGAAATCATAGTTTGAGTCAACATCCATAGTCAAAATAACATTAATCCAGAAATTTTCTTTACTGCCAGAAATTTTATCTGCAGGTACCTCTCGCTTTCGGAGTCACAGGCGCTCCTTGACTGCACTGTGACCAGGGATGCATTAAATTATATCCCAAGACAGAGAGCAAAATATGAATAGCCAATAAAATTTCAAGAGTTTAGTGAGGCACAATGGGCCCAATTCAAGAGTGAAGCTGGGCAACTTAAAGACTTTGTTGGGAGCAAAGTGTTCATTCATGTGCCAAAACCTGGCCAAGGCAACCACCCCTCCTGGACAAGCATTCTACCCTCTAGAGACTCCTTGACTCAACCTAATTTGACTCAACTTTGGATAAATTCCAACATAAATATTCCCAGAAAATATAAGGCTAAGGGAAACATCTCAATCTTGTTGGAGTGAAGTAGTCTGACTCCTAGTTTTATGTCTCTTTATTTTTGCCCATCAGCACACAGCACACTGCCCTATAGATTACTCAAAGGGAGGCCACACCACTACTTCCATTCCTTCTGGGTTACCTGCCAAAACCCCCTTTTTTTTGAGGTCCCAAATGTCCTTATTTAATGTGTTGATGACATCACACTTGAGGGTGGCATGGCTGGCGGGACATTAAATAAATTATATTTTATAAGGTGCCTAATGCGCTAATACCAGGAGGGCTAGGTTGGGCTCTATGCCATCAATGTTCCTTTCTGGATCTTGAACTGAACCAGGAGACTTAGAGGAAAATCTTTCCTTATTGATCTGTTCAGCATATTTCACTATGGGTCTTGAGACAGAAGGGAAAAGATTAGGCTATAAAAATAATATTTACTGTGTATAAGACTCCATGCCAAGATGTATATACAATCTTACTTTCTCTAACATTACAGAAAGAAAGATGTTTTCACTTCTGAATTTAGGGAGGTAAGATTGAGATCGTCTATGTCCAATCAGAAGGTACAAAGCATTGTTACAAATATTACAGAAGTATTAAATAATCATAATTTGGTAAAACATCACTAGTGATTTCACGTGAATATCAATGTCCCTTCTCATATGTGATGAGACGGGCATTTCACCTCTGTGGTATTCTTTCTTTTTTTTCTTTTTTTTAAATATTTTATTTATTTTTGAGAAAGAGATGGAGACAGCATGAGCAGGGGAGGGTCAGAGAGAGAGGGAGACACAGAAGCAGGCTCCAGGCTCTGAGCTAGTTGTCAGCATAGAGCCTGACACAGGGCTCAAACCCATGAACCGTGAGACCATGACCTGAGCTTAACCGACTGAGCCACCCAGGGGCCCCTGTTGTATTCTTTCTAAAAACCCATACCAGCAGTCTAATCATGAAACTTGTCTGGTGTTTATCAGATTGGGGATATTATACAGGATGATTGGCCAGTAATCCTTAAGGTCATAAGGAACAAGGAAAAAGCTGGACAAAAATCATGCGACTGGGGAGAATATAACAACAACAACAACAAAATGCAATGTCAAATGTTGAATTGCATTCTGGAGAAAGAAAAAGAACTTTAATGGAGATGCTACCGAAATCTAAATAAAATCTGGTCTTAAAAAAAAAGAAGAAAAAACAAAAACAAAACCTCAGGACGGCCTTTAGTTGGGATTGCCCCGAAAATCATCAGAAATAAACAAGACAGGCATATATGTAAAATTTTTAAGGGAGGCAATGCAATATTCCCTTTTATTATCTGCACCAGTGATCAATTTAGTTATCATGAGAAGCTTAGATGTTTTATCTACTCATTCATTCATTCGACAAAATAAATACTGAGTACCTGCCATTAGCCAAACCCTCCTCCAATACTAGGGATACAGCCATTAACCAGGACAAATGAGGCCCCTGCCCTCCTCTATAACCTATATCCTTTTGGAGCTAATTTCTCTTCTTTTGTTATTGGTAGAAACAGGTATATTTTATTAGTCTGCTCAGACTACCATAAAAAAATATCATAGACTGGGTATTCTAAGATCAAGTTCCTGGCCAATTCAGTTTCTGATGAGTGCTCTCTTCCTGGCTTATCAATAGATACCTTTTCACTATGTCCTCACATGGCTTTCCTCAGTACATGGGTAGTGAGGGGGTGGCGATGCTGAGGGTTGGGAAGGGCCCTCTGATGTCTCTTCTTATAAGGCCTATTGGATCAGGGCCTCATCCTCATGACCTCATTTAAACTTCATTATATCCTTGCTCCAAATATAGCTACCCTGGTGGTTAGCACTTCAACATATGAATTTGGGGGTGACACATGCAGCCCATGACAAATTTTTTAAAATGGTGTACTATTGAATGATCCAAACCTCAGACTGAGTGAAAACTAGGGTAACTTGAAAAGCAGAAGGAAGGAAATTTTAGATCTATCTTCCTTCTGGGTTTCTTTTCAATCCTAGAGAATTTCAAGTATAGCAAAGTCTGCTTTTCACACAATGTGGGAACTTCTGCTCCAGCTGTAGGCCGGAGCCAGATAGCAGAAGTGCAGGAAAATAGATACAAATCACCTGCGCTCCTCTTAATGATCAAAAGTAATACTAAGTCGGGACTAGCTTCTCATTTGCAGTTTGCTTCCATGGTCTCACTTTAAGCTACACACATATTCCAGTTCTCAAAGTTCAATTTCATTTCTAATACTGCTTTCATTTACTGAGAGGAGAAGGAAGAAATCTAAATGTGTATATGGAAAATGTAACAAGATTTGGCTTATAAAAGGCTTTGGAAATATCCAAACCCAAGCAAAAATTGAAGGGACAACAAAAATCAACATAAGAAAATAGCTCTGAATCTACAATGCTCCTAGGCTGAAAATTATGATATTGCTAGAACATTTAATTATGGAGACACAAAAAATGTTTTTAGGATGGCTAAGTGTGACAGTGGCCAGCATTCATATTGTTTTTGCTTTAAGGTGCCCTTATAGTTTCTGATAAATAATAGAATTTTAATGTGAATTAGTGCTATAACCCTAATAGTCTTAACTAGAACTTCTTTTTTTAAAAAAAATATAAAAGCACTGTTTATTTGGAGTAGGATTTGTCATTTACCTCATTCTTTTACATAGTTCTCCTTATCCCTGTTAAAGAGTCAGGCACTGTTCCCAGACAGCAAATTGTGGCAGATATTTTTTTTTTCCAGTAGCATCTGGTGTTTTGGCAGAAAACTCGTTGGGATAATCTTAAATACGGTTCGTTTTATTTCCCAAATCTCTTTTTTTTCCTTAAGACACTGAGAGGAAAAAAAAAAAAACTCAGTTTCAGAACTGAGTAGAGAAATACTCAAAAAGCATTTTTAAAGATAATATATCCTTAAACTCAGGAAAGAAAGCCATTCTGGGGAATCGCTAAGAAGGGAGCTCTAGCATTAATTCCAGTAAAACAAAAATCTAATTTTCCCAGAAAAACATGCATATGAAACCTAGTTCTTCTCCTTCCCTGCTTCTCTCCCCTCCAACCCTCCACCCATCCTTTAATTTGTCTGAGAACCAAAGAGCGAAACAAAATCAGTATCAATTTACTCTTGACGTTTACAAAATGGAATTAAGAATTCCTTTTTCCTGAAATAACTCCAAATCTCATGATCAAACTCCAAACTTGAAGATATTTAACCTCCAGATATCTTGGGGGTTAGCATAAGCAGTATAGCAGATAAGGTTGAATTTGAGTGCGTGCATTGAAGATCTCTAACTTATTTGAAAAAAGTGCATTAAAGCCAGATTTTTGCAGGGCCTTTCAGGACTTCAGTCTTTCAAATGATAAGGACAGAAGGTCTTTATACAATATAATTCCATGACCCAAACAGTGTTTTCAGAAGATTAGTCTGGTTGGAACGTGGGGAGAGATTGGAAGGGATACGGCAGCAGGCAATGCAAAGATCAGAGAGGAGGTGCTGAAGGCAGAGGTTGGCCAGCTGGCTGAGTCGTGGCCAGAACAAACATGGAGCAGGGACGGCAAGTGAGGGGGAGTTTTAAAAAGATAGAGCGAGAAGGTGCTTCTCTATGATGCCGGGCCGGCTCTTGCTTTTGCAAGCCTCTCCCCAGGTCCCCGGCGGGTAACAGCCACTACCCTCTGCCCTGGACTCTGCCTGTAAAGGCACAATCAGTGCAGTGTCCACCCAGCCTTCTGTCCCCCACTGGAAAGGTCAGGCTGCCCTGAGAATGTCACTACATATTCCACGTCCTCAAGTCAGTTCTCATGTTTTTCTGCTAATTAAGAAAAAAATATATAGTGGCACCTGGGTCGCTCAGTCGGTTGAGTGTCCGACTTCTACTCAGTTCATGATCTTGAGATCCATGGGTTCCAGACCTGCACAGGCTCTGTGCTGACAGTTCAGAGCCTGGAGCCTGCTTCAGATTCGGTGACTCCCTCTCTTTCTGCCCCTCACCCGCTCACGTTCTGTCTCTCTCTGGGTCTCAAAAATGAATAATACATATTTTAAAAAATACATATATATAATAGCTTTCCTAATCCACTTTATCCTTATAATTTTAATTCAATTTTAATTTCTTCCTTTTTTTTCTTTCTTAGTTGTTATTTCCTGTTCCAAAGCCTTAATCCCAAGGAATGGTCTGTTTTTAGATTTTCATCTCACAGGCTTTAGCCTTTTAGCCTAAACCATTATAGCTTTTAGTCATGTTTTAACCTTTTATCTCATTGGCTTATAGTATTTTATCTTTTATTTTTAAATATCATGTTTTGTATTTTTAAACTCATAACCTTTTACCTTTGTGGGGATTTTAAATCTCCTATTTTAGCTTCCACTTGATTTCTTTTTTTAGCTTCATTTTTCTTACCTTATTCTCTCTTTTTAAACTTTAACCTCCATTCAACCAACTGTCCCTTTTAAGCTTTTTTAACTTCCCTTTATTTTTTTTCTTCTTTTATATTGTCTCCTGATTTGAACATATTTTTATAATGAGTGTCAAGGGATAGTAGCATGTAAAGGGCCCTAACCATCGTAACTTGGAAGTTTGGGCATTTCTTTCCCACCCTCACCTTCACCTTCTAATCTCTTATACCTCTAGCTCTCTGAAGTCTGCCTCTCTGGTGCCCCCAGTGAATCCTCTAGCCTCTGTAAGACTGGACTAAAACATTTAAAATAAATAAATAACAGAATTAATGAAAAGAAAAACTGTGTTTTCATATCCATTACCTCTGATATATATTGCCTGTGTTTTTTTAGCAAAGAAGGTCAATGGCATTCTACCAGCCAAGGGGACATGATAACCAGGAGATGAACAAAACTTTGTCCTTCATGCAGCGTTCCGGGGCAAGGCCTTGGTAAGAAGGCGAATGATGTTGAGAGTCCTCACAGGAGAAAGTAAATGGCCCTTCGCCAGACTGCCTGCACCACTTACAAACTTATCTGCTTCTAAAATCTATATTTCCAGGTTGGTTTTTCCCCTTTTAGCAGATTCAGGAGGATTTCTTCCTTTATTACAAAAAGAGGATAAACTGGCCAAAGTGGAAGTTATCACAAATAGGACTTTTAAACATGAATCTGATGTGCTCCTGTTGGAAGCTACCTTTTTTTGGTCATGACTTAGGAGGAAAGCCTATATAATGGGCGCAAGTTTCCCTCACAAAGTTTTATGGACATAGCTGAAGTCGATTTCCCTGATCTTTTTCCTATCGTCTTAAGGAAGAACAGGAAAGGACTGAGTCTCCAAAGAACACCTCAGTCGTGGCCACACCCCTGCCACATGCACTCTTTTCCCACAGCACCCTACTGGGTCCTCACTCAAGATTCTAAGAGGCCCTCTCTTTGAAAATCAGCCCTGTCCCTCTTGTCTCACAACTTGATAGGATACAGATTTCTTCCTCCCTCAGGAAGTAGCATGGCCCTCCAATATTTTGTGCTTATGGAAAAGGACAGGAGTCGCCCTCTTCACAACTTCACTTGAGAAGATTCCTTATTTTGCTGTGCACCAAATCTCAACCTACTGTATTGACCTGATACATAAAGCTAACCAACTCAACTATTGCAGTAAGTGGCCAGTCATGCTCTACCTCAAACAAGATACTTTCCTAGAAGTATAATCCTAGGTAAGGCTCCTAGAGCTTACCAATGATATTCAGGCCATTCATTTATTCACAACCATATACTGATACCATTGTGTGTCATACACTGTCCTAGGCACTTATAAGAAAGGTCAGCTTGTGAGCAGAAAAACAAAGAAGACAAAGGAGATATAAAGGGATGAGAGCAGGTGCCATTTTAGATATGGCCACCAAGAACGCATGCCTGAGAGGATGGCAAGTGAAAAGAGACCCCAGAAGTGAGGGAGTGGGCCATGCAGAAATCTGGAGGAAGAGTCTTTTGAAATCATTATTGGGTTTACAGTCAAAATCTTATTGAAAACCATCACTACATTGCCAGGTAAATGTGTCTTGAGTCTCAGCTCTAGGAAATGTTTCTTCCTCTTGAAAAACCAATTTGTTTCTATCTTAAGGACACTGTGACTCATGTAACAAATTGTGAAAGCTTTTTATGCAGCTCCTGAGAAACTTAGATCCAAATCTGTGGCCCAACTCTAGCAAATGTTCCAATTAGATGTGACACTTTGTGTATTATCTCACCTCTGGCACAATCTTCATGATCCTTCCTACACTTTTCCCCTTGCCCATTTTCCTCACCCGATTTTGTTTTGACATCATTTTGTATTATTACAGATATGTGTTCCTTTCTGAAGCAAGAGAGGAGAAAAAGAGCAAAAGAGCACAAGAGAAGAGAGATGGAGAGACCTTCAGCAAAGAAGGGATGGTGGGGGAATCTTGAGTGGGGAAGACAGGTCAAAGAGACTAAGAAGTAAGCAAAGGCCATCAGATACTAAATCACTAGTATTGGGAGGTCATTGCTAATATCAAAGAAAATTATGTTAGTTAAATGCTCTTAGTAAAAGCCAGACTTCTGAAGGTACAGTTAAAAACAATGTAAGTGGCTACTATGAACCACTTATCTCTCTGAGCACACATCCACAGCAACCCTCACATCCATGCATGTACAGGTCTGCACTGGGCCCTCACCACACCAGCCAGCAGTACTGCCTCTGCTGGCTTATTAGTCTTTTCAAGACGAACTTCATTCCACATCACACTGGGCTCCGGGGTTCTGCCTGTGTTCAAATTCTGTCCCTGTTTCACCAGCTTCCTGATTTGGACCAGCACTCTTGACCTCTCTGTGCCTCTTATTTTTCTCAATTGCAAAATAGCATAATAAGTTAGACTTATTTTATAAAATGATTGGAACAATTAAATGATATATGAGAGGAAGAGAGAATAGCATATGGCTCAGTTACTTGTATAATTACTACAGGTAGATGCTTAACTACATTTAGCTAGTATTAATATCCCTACTATTAAATCTGCTTAGGAGAATGCATTGGTGGAGAGGAAGGAGACTAAAGCACCATAGTCCCCATCATCTTCAGACTTTATCCATAGGCTCTGGAGGTAACTTTAATCCTCTGTTTTTTCTAGATCCTGAAGAGCAGTACAGTCCAAAATTCAGATTGTCCAGAAGTTTTACAACTTTCTCAAGAATACTCTTTAAGCTTATGACAGTTATGTGGCTTCTTTAAATATATGCAGGTTCTACCAACAGCCAACATCCCACATCATTACCTTATTATCTTCATCTTATTATCATTATCTTATTTGAAGGAACTAGTTTTCTTTCTATAAAGCTTAATGGGAGGAAATGTCGCACTAGAAAACAAGTTTCTGGAAGGAATAGGAAAAGACTTAACACTTCCAGCTGTTTTCCTATGGTAAAAGAAATTCTGAGTGTATCATGCTCTGACAGAATTTGTAATCTTCCTGCTTGGGCCCTTAACCTATTAGTTTAATGCACTCATATAATGTTTATCTGCGCAAATTCAAAACAATAATTCCAGATTTTGTATTTCTAATATAAGATGTAATTTTTGCTATATAAACACATAGGACACATGAAGCTCGTTTTTCATAGGCACATGCTCTAGAATGTTCTAGAAAGCTAGAGGTTTGCAACTTTATTTCCTAGATAGTGGGCCAGCTATTTAAGCAGCCGTGTATTTAAAATGGCATTAATGTATGAAAAGAATGAACTCAACCATATGACATTATTTCATTTTCCTGCCTGACTTTTAAGTGAGTGTTAGTCTCTATTTTGCCTTTATCTTACTTCTCACTGAGGGAAGAGAGGAAAGTCCAGGAGTTCCAAGACAAAAATATTAGGAGTTTCAGAAAGAATGAGAAGAGGAAATAAAAGAGGAAACATTCAAGATAATTTCCCAGAATAGAATTCATGAGTCTCTAGATTGCAAAGATTCATTGCGTACCCAAAATGAAGAGTGAAAAAGAATTATACCAAGACACATTATGATGAAATTTTAAAACACTAGGAACAGAGGGGAGATTTTATAAGCTTAGGAGAAAGAAAACAAAAACAGTTTCATAGAAAATATCAAAAATCCAAATCAAGGGTGGAGGGGTGTCTGGGTGGCTTAGCTGGTTGTGCATTCAACTCTTCGTTTCAGCTCAGGTCATGATCTCACAGTTGTGAGACACTATACTGAGCATGGACCCTGCATGGGATTCTCTCCTTCTCCCTCTCTCTCTGTACCTCCTCTGCTTGCACCTCACATGCTCTCTAAATAAATAAATAAACAAACAAGTTTTAATTAAAGAAATGGCAAAATATGGTTACATAAATCAATAACTGGCAATTTAAGCCTGTTATTTAGAAACAATAAAGAAAACACCAAAAAACAAAGAACTAAAATAGCTTAAAATAGTTGTCCCCAGTAAGTAAGAACCTGATATGTGATATAGAGATGGGCAAAGGCTGCTCTGTTTTGTTTAAAATGAGGTAGCATTTAGTAGAACATCTGGTGCATAAGAGCAACCTTCATGTTTGACAAATAAATGAATAAATGAGTGAATGAATAAATAAGATTTTGTAGCATATCTGGTAGAACTATGTGTCTAATTTAAGAATTTGTATATATAGAGGTGCCTGGGGGGCTCAATTGGTTAGTCTGACTTCAGCTCAGGTCATGATCCCTTGGTCCATGAGGTCTAGCCCCAGATCAAGCTCTATGCTGACAGCTCAGAGCCTGGAGCCTGTTTCAGATTTTGTGTTTCCCTCTCTGGCTGCCCATCCCCCACTCACACTCTGTCTCTCAAAAATGAATATATATTTTTAAAAAAATTCAAAAACAAGAGTCTGTGTATATAAGAGAATATAGTCAATAATACTGTAATAACTTTATATGGTGATAGTTGGTAACTAAACTTATTGTGGTGAGCATTTCATAATGCATGTAATTGTCGAATCACTGTTGTATGCCTGAAACTAATATACTACTGTATGTCGACTATACTTTCATTAAAAACAAAAACTATAAAAAAGAAAGGAAGGAAGGACAAACATGGCATAGGGTCCTGCAAAACAAAACAAAACAAAGAGTATGTGTATATATTTATGTACACAATTTTGATTGAATGAAAAAGTTAATCTTTAAAAGTATCTTAGAAATGAGTAAAATATGGTAATAATGTCTTGAAGTTATTATGTCATGTTTTTCAAGATTTGAAAACAGCCCACTTTTGGAGTTTTGTCTTCTCTGTCTCCCTATCCAAAATCTTTGTCCTGAGAAAACATCCACCCTTCCCTGAACAGCCCATGCACCTTTACATTGCTCTGTCCATACCAGTCCAGCTGACCAGAATGTTCTCCTCAAACCCCCACACTCCCCACTGTACCCTCTACCCTCAACCAGAGCCTGAAAACCCCTTTTTAAGGAGTTTATACAAGTCAGTCGTCACCTCAGCCCTGAAGCTTTCTGTCTTTGCCCAAGCAGAATTATTCGCTTCAGTCCTCCTGTTGAAGTGTAATTATTACTGTAAGTGTCTATACCCTGAGATCCTCACAGGCAGCCTCTCCATCACAGGCACCCTTGTACACCCAGGGGTTAATGACACTTACTATGTTCTCAGTAAATACTAATGAAGGAGCTAGGAGTGCTGAATAAGTCATGGTATATGTGACAAGAAATACACACAGAAAACAAGTCACCAGGCTACCTGATGACAACCATCCTCATATTTTCCAAAAGATTTACTACTGTCACAGTCTCTTCCAGCAAGTGTCAAAATATCAACAAATTCTGGGATGATAAACATTTTCCTACATTTTTTAGAAACTGACATTTCCCTCTACATTTACTGTGAGGACAAATTATTTTTTCAAATAGTTTATTTTTCTTAGAGCTTAAAAAAATTATCCATACAACAGACTAATCGTTGCTGGTAATTCAACATGCGTATGTTCCTTTGTTTACTAGTCTCCCTGGCATTTTCAGAGAATTTCACAAATTGCACCCAGACTTAAAACAAGGCAAAGAAGGTCAGTGTAGATAATGATGGCTGATTTTCAGCACCTTGAAATGAGGTCATCCATATATGGGATGGAAATCACATATAAACTTTGCCCTCAGCAGTCACCTCGGGCAAGAAAGTTAGTATTATTTTTCTATCTACGTAAACTTTTCTCAGATTTTCTATTATTCAAGGTCAAAATATTTTCTATGGATTCTCCTTTGTCTTAAATTCATAATTTGCTCCTGCCATAAGAAGATATATGAATTCTCTTCCCATTTCACTCTCTCTTCCCTATTATTTTAATTGGCAGATGTCAAGACAATACATGCCCTTCACAGGTATTACAGGGCCACGTTGCACACCCCAGACCCTTCACTCTTAATTAGACTGGACTGGCCCTTTCACCTTTCATAAGCAAACAGATAAACATCTGAATACAGTAGGTATTTTGAGTGCTCTACATATCTGGGTTAAAACAAATGTCAAGACTGTGTAGGTTATAAAGAGAGTTTTGTCTGAGCAGATCTCCAAAGTATTTGCAAATTGCCCAATGCATTTATGTGGTTATGTATTGACAATTATTTGTTTAGTCAACAAATATTTCTTGAGCAACTTCTGTGTTCACATACTGTATTAGAAACCAGGATTATCATGATGAATAAGACCCACCCTTGTACCCATGGAGTTCACAACCCAGCAAGAGACAAACACGAATTAGATCACCACAGTGCTCATGGTAACAATCATAATAATGTATTCATGGGACCCTTAGGAAAAGTAGTAATGCAGTTTGGGAGAATAAATAAATTCTCCCAAAATAGATAATGTTTAAGTTAAGGACTAACAGATGAATAGGATGTTGGAGGAGGTAGGCAGAAAGTTCAAGAAAAAGAGAACATTATGCTAAAAAACCTGAAAACAAAAATATATGTCACTTTGGAGGGAAAAGCAGTCCTTCAGTATGGTTATAACAGTGGGGGGTGAGGGCAGTGAGCAGAGCTCAGCTAGGAAGTAGGCACCACACTGTAAAGCTCCTTGGGAGACAGGATAAGGAGTTCGGACTCTACAGAGGGTGATGGAAATCCACAGACAGCTTTATGTGGGATGAACGCATGATCAGATTTGCTTCAGGAAAAATCACTCAGCTCACTGTAAGGAATAGATGATGGGAGGAGACAAAACAAGCCAGCGCCTTTTTGGGTTATCTGTAGAGAAACAAGGGGACCCCTGATGGGGGCGGCTATGTAACTGGAGCAAAGAGAACAGATTTGCAGTATCATTAAGGAGGGAGAATTAGTGCGACCTGGTGATTGTTGATGTGGAAGAGTGAGGGACAGCAGGTTTTCAGAATAATTCCTGAGTAGTTACCCATTCACTCTTCCTTGTGGTGTTGAGGGAAGGATTTAGGGGTTCTGGGAGGTACACAAGCAGGCGTATTTAGTAAGTACTCTGGGGTCATGGTATGGGCACTCTCTCCGAAGAGCTTTTTGGGCAGCAGTTAGACTGGAATTGTCTGTATGTAAATGACAATTCAGATCTCTGATCTCCTGAGCATCATAGTTGAGAAACTGTGCCAATTCCAAGGCATTTAGTTATATTTATAAAGTAGATAATTTGTCAAGTTCCTTTCGGTAGTTCCCAGTGGTGTTCAAATCTCTCCCCTGAAGACACACCACAGATACTCAATAAAATATTTCCCCCAAATGCCAACAACACTTCCTGAAGATTTCAGAAGGCATTCAGGAACAACACATTCAAAAAATCCTCATTAAGCACCCCTTAATTGCCAAGCACGGTGCTGGATCTGAGGCTGCAGAGATGAATACAACTCAGGCACTGTCTTCCAAATGTTCACAGTGCAGCAGGGTTGACAGGCAATTAGCCAATAATTAGAGCAATGTAATTAGGATAAACAAGATGCTAAAAGAGCAAGCAGGAGAAACCCTGAAAATCATTAAAGGCTTCTTGGAAGTGGCGGCTTTTGAGCTGAGTCTCAGGAGGAGTTCATTAGGCTGATGAGAAGCTTGGAGCAGAGAAGACAGAAGCATCAGGGACACAAAATAGCCTTGCACATCTTATTCTTAGGAAACAGCAGGCAGTTCGGTATGCAGGGGAGAAAGCCAGGTTTAAGAGGTCACATCATAAGCCATTGTTTGCAGAGCCATAGTAAGGAGCAGGAGGAAAGCCCACTGGGAAGTTGCAAAGCTCTATGTGAAAAATTGCAGCAGCCTGAACTAAGACACGGAGAAAATGGATGCAGGTTTGAGAGAGATGAGAGAGTAGAGACGGAAAAATTAGAGATAAGAATTTTAGATGTATACTAAAATCATAGCAGCATGGCAGCCACGAGAGATGGTTTACATTTATGTTCATTACAAGTTTACTCTTACAAGAAGTTAGAAATGCTTGGGATGAAGCCTGAACTTTTGAAATTTATGCCAGGGAAGTCAACTACAATCCCACTACAAAACCTCTCTTGGCCCTGGTTATCAACAATGGACCAAGTTGGTACTAATGCACAAATACCTTATTATGCAGCATGGTGGGATGCAAATACATGATCCTTAGGGGCTGGGAGGACTTGACCTTGAAAAACTGTCTGCACTACTTTGACCTTGACCTCCAAGTTCAGAATCCCTTCAAACATGATACTGATGATGACCTTTACTCCGTGTGTGCCACTAGAGAGAAAGAAAGGATGTGTGTGTACATTTAAGCTAGATAAAGACACAGAGAAGACAGTTACTTTTAAAGGGAAATATCAATGTAGTAAACCAACTTCAGAAGCCAGTACTGGAAAATGGCTCACAACTCCCCTTCCACCAGGCCCAGGGGCTTATCAAAACCAACATCCTCAAGTATTCCACACTTGGTTTCAACTACTGGATGTTTTAATCACTCTAAAAATTGGGGGGAAAGATTTGGTCATTATAATGAAGCTACAAACTGGAGTTACACTTCCTGAAAGCAGATAGAGAACAGGTATTCAATGATTCTGTGAAGCACACAGCTTGATGCCTCGGTTGCGCTCAACTGGGTTAGAAATTAGAACAAGGGGTCTAAAATGTGGCGCATACCTAAAAATAAGTTCTGATACCCACAGAGATAGGCTGAAGAGTGTCCCCCAGTTAAAGCCAAGATTTTCCTCTGAAAAAGATTACATGTCCATATTAACATAAAGACAGTTAGAAAATCATGGCCCCAAATGTTTATCTTATAATTTAAATAGCCATTAAAATTTTAGCCTAGAAAAAATATAAAGCGGGATTCCCAATTGCTCATCTTAACCATACAGCACCTTAGGAAGACTCCTGTAAAGTAACATAAACATATTTTAATATAGCATAACTGAAGAATAGACACTTACATAAGGAAACTTGCTGGATAGAAACTATGGAATAGTTTTTCCATAAGGGACTTCAATGTCAAAAGAAATTTATAAATACGGGAGCTTTCATTTGATAGCACTTGCTCTATAGCTATTCTTTCTGAAACTATTATGTAATAGAATCGGTTGTCAATTTAAGTCATTCCTGGTTGCTGGCAATAAAACCATATATTTGGGATCTAAAAAATCTGGGGGGGTGCATATTAAATAGCTCCTTAACAAAAACAGAAATCAAAATTAAGTGTATTGGGTGATAAACGCCATGAGGGGAATTCAAAGAGCTTTTGTGAGCCCGTGATTATAGCTTTATTCTCAAAGGATGCAGTTGGGAAATCTCTCTCCCCAGTCACCCATAAACAACATAGATATACTCATGTTTTGCAGTTATTTCTACAAATAGTGACAGTCGCCTTTACCAGCACTTACACATGTAATGTCAGTTAATAGTCTCTTACCCTCCCTATGAATTTAATGTATATTGCCATTAATATTCTAACCAGTCACCGATGCTGGAACTCCATACATACATCACATGTACACACACACACAATACGTACCTTCCTGCCAGTTCAGAAACAGGTGTGCCTTTTTTGCTGTTACCAGCAGCTTCTTCTCCTTCCATGCTCTTTGCCTTCTTGGCCTTTCACCACTGGAGCTGGTGTTTACCCTCGAGCTGACATTTCAACGTCAACCCACCAGGTGTCCACAGTCTTCTCTCCCGTGACACTCCTGTAGCAGATGGTGCAAATGGCCTGGCACATACATTCTGATTCATTGCAAAAACCAAACTGCCAGACTGCTGACTAGTTTGGCAAGAAAGGGAGAAAGTTGTTGCTAAAAAAAACTATTATGAATTATCCTTCATGTGGTGACTTTGGACTTGTCCCTGCTTAAAGATGATTAGTAATTATTTAACCAGATTAAACAAAAGCTTTTAAAGGAGTTCCCTGTTTGAAAAGATGGCTATAGGCAACAGGAACTTGTCTATGTAGAATAAGAGTCAAATAATAGAAAGTCAAAACAAAATTACATCAAATAAAAAATGTTAAATAATTTTTTAATTGACTAAATGGGAACAGTAAAAGTGTACTGGGGGTTGGGTAGTTTTTTTTTTTGTTTTTTTTTTTTTTTTGTCTTCTTTACTTTCTGATGCTATTCCAAATTCCCTAACAAACTTTTTTTTTTAATAATACCAGTAATTTGTGATATTAAAGGTCTTTCCCAAAAATATTTTATTATTTTGTGCAAAGTGGTTCTTTTCGTCCTTTGGAACTTTGAAAATGTAATGGAATTCTACTAGGCAAATCTCCACACATGTACACACACACATAGGACTAAGTATTTTCTTTACAGAGGTAAGGCCTTGGAATTAGATCTTCAATGCCCCTTTATCACTTCCTAATGGAAGTGCTCTATTCTTACTTACTCTAGGTTATTTTGATGTCTGCCATCTGCAACCCCTTCCAGTAGGATCTCTGATGTCTCTCTATCTAGGTTCAGGCACACCCACTTTCTACCCCATGCTTCAGTCATCAGTCACAGATCTTGGGAATGAGTCATGATACCAGCAACACGGGGAGGTGGAGACAAGTGTCCCCATACTCTTAGCATGCATCCCATACCACTAGACTCCTGACTTGAGGTTCCTGCCCTCCTGACCGGATCCTGGCCAGCCTCTAGTTAGGGCCATCTAAATTTTATAGCCCAAATCCCAATATATAAACCTGTTTCCACTTTCCTTTACCCAAAGTGTCCAGCACACTAAGGTCCCAGCATGCCTCATAGCTAAACACCAGGGATAAAGAGGAAAATCTTAAAAGCAGCTGCCAAAAAAAAAAAAAAAAAAAAGATAAATTACATAGAAAGGGACATAGATGAGATGCCTGGGTTGCTCAGTCGCTTAAGCTTCTGACTCTTGGTTTCAGCTCAGGTCATGACCTCATGGTTTCATAAGTTCAAGCCCCATGTGGGCTTTGCACTGAGAGTGCAGAGCCTGCTTGGGATTCTCTCTCTCTCCCTCTCCCTCTCTTTCTGCCCCTCCTCCACTTGCGCTCTTTCTGTCTCTCTCAAAATAAACAAATAAGCTTTTTTAAAAAGTTTAAATAAATAATAAAAAGGAACACACATAAAGATGACAGCAGATTTCTCATCAGAATTTGTGAAAAAAGAATGCAGACATGTTATCTGTAAAGTACTGAAAGAAAAAAAGCTGCCAATTTGGAATTCTGTGAAACAAAATGTCTTTCAAAAACAAAGGTGAAACAAGAACTTTTGCAAACCTATAAAGTTGAAAATAATTTTCACTGCCAGCTTATAGTACAAAAAATGTTACAGGAAGTCTTTCTGGCATAGAGAAAATGATAACAGATGAGACTATGAATCTATATGAAGAAATGAAGAACCCTGGGAATGGTAGCTACATGATAAATATATAAGATGCTCTTATTATTACTTAAATTTTTAAAATATGATTGATAGTTAACCAAAGATAATAACAATGTAACACATATAAAAGTAAAATGTATGCCAACAATAGCACAAGGGGATAAATGTGAATAGTTGACTTTTGAGCAACATGACTATGAACTACCCTGGCCCACTTACATGTAGATTTTTTATGGTACAGTACAGTAAATGTATTTTCTTTTCCTAATGGTTTTCTTGATAACATTTCCTTTTCTCCAGTTTACTTTATTATAAGAATACAGTATATAATACATATAATGTACAAAATATATACTAATTGACTATGTTCTTGATAAGGTTTTCAGTCAATAGTAGGCTGTTGATAGTCAAGTTTGAGGGGAGACAGAAGTTATACTCTGATTTTCAACTATTCAGGGGGTCAATGCCCCAACCCCTGCATTGTTAAAGGGCACACTGTATGCTATTAAAAAGTTCTTCTATAATTCATAAAATGGTTTAATATCACTTGAAAATAGTGTGTAATAAGTTAAAGATGTATACTGTAAATCAAACACGACTACTGAAATAATAAAACAAACTCTTGTAGCTAATAAGTCAGTAAATGAGATAAAATAAAATCTTAAAAAATATTTGGTTAGTTCAAAAGGCAGAAAAGAAGGACAAAGGAAACAAAGAATGGATAAGACAAACAGCAAAAATATAGATTTAAACCTAATTAGGGCACCTGGGTGGTTCAGCTGGTTAGGCATCTGACTTTGGCTCAGTTCAAAGATCTCGCAGTTCATGGATTCGAGCCCCGCGTCGGATTCTGTGCTGGCAGCTCAGAACCTGGAGCCTGTTTCAGATTCTGTGTGTGTCTCTCTCTCTGCCCCTCCCCCGCTCATGCTCTGTCTCAAAAATAAATAAACTATTTAAAAAAATAATTATATCCATAGTCACATTACATGCAAATGGTCAAAATACCCCAATTAAAGGACAATGACTGTTGGATTAGATTAAAACACACACACACACACACACACACACAATTTGATGCCCCTACAAGAAAGTACTGTATTTTTTTAAATTGTTAATGTTCATTTATTTTTGAGAGAGACAGAGCATAAGCAAGGGAGGGGCAGAGAGAGAGGAAGACACGGAATCCAAAGCAGGCTCCAGGCCACCAGCTGTTAGCACAGAGCCCAATTGAGGGCTTGAAGTCACGAACTGTAAGATCATGACCTGAGGTGAAGTTGGACACTTCACTGACTGAGCCACCAATGTGCCCCACAAAATGCACTTTAAATATAAAGACACACACAGGTTAAAAAGAAAGGATTGAAAAATGCTAACACAAATCAGAAGAAAGGAGACTTCAGAGCAAAAAATTACTACTAGAGATAAAGAAGTTGCTTCACAATAACAAAGGGGTCAAATCATAGAGAGGTGTATATAGACATTTATGCATCTAATAACAGGGCTTCAGCATGAAACAAAAACTGCAGAGATAAACAGACTATTCATAATTAGAGAGATTTCTATACACATCTCAATAGTTGATAAAAACAGGCAGACAGAAAATCAGTGAGGTTATTAAAGACTTAGTAACACCGTCAACAAACCTGAGCTAGTTGACATTTATAAAGCAGTCTACCAAACAATAACAAATATACATTCTTTTCAAGGATACAAGAAAACTGTCCAAAATAGATTATATTCTGGGCCATAAAACAAGTCTCAGTAAATAAAGAGGTTTGAATTCATGCAAAGGATATTCTCTGACCAGAATGGAATTAAATTAGAAATCAATAACACAAATTACATTGAATATCTACAACTATTAGAAAATTAAATAATACATTTCTAAGTAGCCTGTGGGTCACAGAAGAAATCAAAAGGGAAATTAGAAAGTATTATCAGTGGAATGAAAATGAGGACATATCAATATTTGTGGGGTCCCTCTGAAGCCTGACTTATAAGAAAATTTATAGTACTAAATGTACAAATTAGATACAATATCAAAAGCATCTCTATAGAAGAAAATAATGACAAATTCAACATCATCAAAATTTTAAATGTCTGTTCTTTTAAAGAGCCTGTTTAGAGAATGAAAAAACAAGCCACACTCGGAGAAAATATCTACAAAACATGTATCTGACAAAGGACATGTGGCAAGAATACATAAATAACTCTCTATACTCAATAATAAGAAAACAAACTAAGTTTTAAAAATAGACCTTATTTGAACAGACACTTCACCCGAGAAGTTATAGAGATGGCAAATAAGCTCAGGAAAAGATACTCGACATCATTACTTGTTACAATAATGCAATCTAAGACCACAATAAGGTAGCACTCTGCATCTGTCAGCATGACTAAAATTAACAACTCTGATCACAGCAAGTGCTAGAAAGATACGGAGGAACAGGAATCTTCATTATTGCCAGTAAAAAATGTAAAACAGTACAACTGCTTTGGAAAACACTTTTGCAGTTTCATAGAAAGTTAAACATACATGGCCCATACGACCCAGGCATTCCAGTCCTAGATATTGCCCCAAGAGAAAAGAAAGCATATGCCCACACAGTGCCTAAATGTTTACAACAGCTTTACTTTAATAGTTAAAAACTAGAAATATACAAAATGTGCACCAACAGATGAATAGATACACCAGAATATACATACAATGGAATACCGTTTGGCAATAAAAAGAAAGAAACTACAGATAGACACTCTGTAGATAAATCTCAAAGTAATCAAGCTGAGTGAAAGAAACCAGACCTAAAATGAGCATCTATTTATATTCAGTTCTATAAATGCAAACTAATCTCTGATGGTAATAACAGTTCAGTGTGGCATATAGTAGGAAGGATGACCCGGGAAGTTTTGAAGGTGATGGACATGTTGATCTTGATTGTAGTGATGCTTCCATGGATGTAGACAGAGGTCAAAACTCATCAAATATTATACTCTAAATATGTGCAGTTTATTATTTGTTAATAATACCTAAAAAGTCAGGAAAGATATTTTAAGTACTTAAAAGTCATAAATGAGGCCTAATGAGACATCTAATACATACAGTATAGTAAATGTAGGCAACAATACTATATTGTAATCATCAAACTTGCTAAGAGACTAGAACTTAATTATTCCAACCACTAAAAAGAAATGGTAATTCTTTTTTTTTAACGTTTATTCATTTTTGAGAGACAGAGACGAGCGTGAGCAGGGGAGGAGCAGAGAGAGGGAGACACAGAATCTGAAGCAGGCTCCAGGCTCTGAGCTGTCAGCACAGAGCCTGACATGGGGCTCCGAACCCATGAACTGTGATATCATGACCAGAGCTAAAGTCAGACGCCCAACCGACTGAGCCACCCAGGAGCCCCAAGAAATGATAATTCTTATGTAAAGTGATAGAGATGCTTATTATCACTACAGTGGGAATCATATTACAATATATAAATATATCGAGTTAAGATATGTTGTACTTCAATTTATACAGTGGTATACAACAAATATATTTCAATCTTCTAAAATTTTAAATAATAGTAACACTATCAGAAAACAAAATACCACCCTGTCCTTGATTAAGGTCTAATCAGTAATATTAAAACTTCTATTAGAGACCATCCAGTTCAATGGTTTTCAAGCTGTGGTCTCACGTACCTTCATTCTTTTTCAAGCAAGCATTCTGTCCCTTATCTGACTTTTATATTGGGCTTCCTTTCAAGGTATCATCAGAAGGAAGGGAGTCTGTTGCTTCGAAAAGTTTGGGAATTACTGATGTAATACAAACCACTCATTAACGGAAAAGGAATCGTAGGCCAGGTGAAGTGATTGCCCAAAGGCACACAGAGCTGGAGCTAGACAGAGCTCGAGGCTTCCAGATCTCCCACCTCATGCTCCCTCAAATGCATTCCACTGCCTCCCCTCAGAGGCCTCACAATAATGTTGGCAATTGGAGATGGTTCCAGCTAATGGATCTCAGAATGAGGCCCTAGTCTTTTTTTACATAAGTAGAAACATTATCCTGGACCAGTCTAAATGATGAACTATTTCCAAGTATCTTATAGACCTTTGTACTATCAATGAAGTATTGAAAAAAAAAAAAGTGTTAGGGCTGTGTTGAATTGTATTTCTTCACTTATTTTTTAAGTTTTTAAAATTAAAAACATTTTTTAATGTTTATTTTTGAGAGACAGAGAGAGAGAGCATGAGCGGGGGAGGGGCAGAAAGAGAGGGAGACACAGAATCTGAAGCAAGCCCCAAGCTTTACAGCATCATCACAGAGCCTGATACAGGACTCAAACCCATGAACCGTGAGATCCTGACCTGAGCCAAAGTCAAATGCTTAACTGACTGAGCCACCCAGGCTCCCCCTCTTTGTTCATTTTTTTAACTTCATGGGATGTTAAGTGAATGTTATTGAAAACATCAAAACTTTGCCTTTGACTTACTGAAATAAATCAGGAGAAAAAGAAGTGTCAATAGAAGTCAATGATTCAGAATATAGGCATTGGAATCTGTCATGTTCAAATCCCAGCTCTGCAAATTCCAGCTATGCTTGTCAACAGACAATTCACTTCGCTCATCTCAGCCTATTTGCTCATCTTTAGAATGGAGCTAAAAAGCACTCACTGCAGTCAGTTGCCATGGGAGGTAGATAAAGCAAGACAGGTGATGCATTTATTGTGATTACTGGAGCAGGATGAGAGAAGCAGACAAAGATAAGATCAAGTGGGAATATTAGACAAGGAGGCATGACTCTGCTTGATTCAAAGCAGGTGCTGTCAATATTCTCCCCTGCAAGAAGAGGAGGTAAAGAACAGGACTAGAAACAGATGTTTGTCTTATCCACAAACACTTAAAAACTGAAATGAAATTTTTAAGCATCATTTGGAATAACACATCTTTTAGAAACAAGGACCCTGGGAAGCTGGACTCCTGACAAGTAGCATCAACTACCTATGTTTTAATATAAAGAAGACCCTTATCTCCAGGGATATGTTCCAAGACACCCAGGGGATATCTGGAAACACAGATAGTACCAAACCCTATATATAGTATGTTTCTTCTTTTTTTTTCTTAAATAGTTTATTTTCAAGTTGGTTTCCATATAACACCCAGTGCTCATCCCAACAAGTTCCCTCCTCCATGCCAATCACCCCCCCTTTGCCTCTCCCCCTCCCCCATCAGCCCTCAGTTTGTTCTCGGCATTCAAGAGTCTCTCATGGTTTGCCTCCCTCCCTCTCCCCAACTATTTTTCCCCTTCTCCCCCATGGTCCTCCATTAAGTTCCTCCTAATCCACCTATACGTGCAAACATATGGCATCTGTCCTTCTCTGCCTGACTTATTTCGCTCAGCATAACACCCTCAAGGTCCATCCATGTTGCTACACATGGCCAGATTTCATTCTTTCTCATTGCCTTGTAGTATTCCATGGTATATATAAACCACATCTTCTTGATCCATTCGTAGTTTATGGACACTTAGGCTCTTTCCATGATTTGGCTATTGTGGAGAGTGCTGCTATGAACATTGGAGTACATGTGCCCCTATGCATCAGCACCCCTGTATCCCTTGGGTAAATTCCTAGCAGTGCTATTGCTGGGTCATAGGGGAGTTCTATTGTTAATTTTTTGAGGAATTTCCACACTGTTTTCCAGAGGGGCTGCATCAGTTTACATTCCCACCAACAGTGTAGAAGGGTGCCCGTTTCTCCACATCCTCACCAGCATCTATAGTCTCTGATTTGTTCATTTTAGCCACTCTGACTGGTGTGAGGTGGTATCTCAGTGTGGTTTTGATCTGCATTTCCCTGATGAGGAGGGATGCTGAGCATCATTTCATGTGTCTGTTGGCCATCTGGATGTCCTCTTTGGAGAAGTGTCTGTTCATGTCTTCTGCCCCATGTCTTTACTGGATTACTTGTTTTACGAGTGTGGAGTTTGGTAAGTTCCTTATAGATTTTAGATACTAGTCCTTTATCTGATATGCCATTCGCAACTATCTAGTATGTATTTTTTCCTATACACACATACCTGTGATAAAGTTTAATTTATCAGTTAGGCACAGAGTAACAATAACTAATAATAAAACTGAATAAGCATAACATACTGTAGTAAAAGTAATGTGAATGCACTCTCTCCCCCCCATCAAGATATTACTCTGCATCTACCCTCCTCCTTGTGGTGATATGAGATGATAAAATACCTACATGGTGACATGAGGTGAGGTGAATGATCTAGGCATTATGACACAGCGTTAGGCTACTATTGACCTACAGATGATATGTCAGAAGAAGAATCATCTGCTTATGGACTGTGATTAACTCAGAAACTGAAACCATGGAACCAAAAGGCAGATAAGGGGGAACTGCTATATCTTTTTGGTTTTCAAAGAACAAAACACCTAGACCTGGGGGTCCCAATGAGGTATGCCAACCTGACTTTCCAGCTGAGATGCTCACATCCCACTGTCTACTGGACTCTTCCATCTACTGCCCCTAGATCCCCCAAATGCAGATTGCCCAGCCCCAAATTCTTTATTCTTAATGCCACCATATTTACCACCTTACCACACAACTCACAAATTCTGCTTCTCTCCATGTATTCTCCACCTCACTTGTGGCTTCAGTGTGGCAGTGACTGTTTCTGCATGGCAGAGAGCTGGGAGTCATCCAGATTTCCCCCTCATGCCCCACATTCACCAGATCTTCAAGTTCCATCCATTTCCCATTGAACGCCATCCTCCTGTGCGTTTCACCTCTTCGGTCTTCTTACTCACAGAAGCTACCATCTCTTACCTGAAATGTGCTGACAACTTCCTAACTGGCCTCCCTCTGTCAATCTTGTCCTTCCCTAAATCAGCTTCTGTGATGCTCACAACTGTCTCTCTAAAATATAGGGGAGCCAAGTCACTCTGTTGATGGATCCCTTTAGTGTGTCCCTATAACTACAAGATAAACACAAGCTCCTTAATGACATAAAGCTGCTTCCTGGTGTGGCTTTTACCTGGATCTCCAGCCACAGAGCTGTCCTAGCCTCACCTTCTCATCTTTATGCTCTGGCAAAAATGCATTTCTAATCACTATAAGATACCATACTTCTGTGCCTTGAACATGTGATGCTTTCTGCCTAGAATGCCCCCTCCCCCGTCCTTTTGTCCACCACCTAGTGAACTAAATGGAACCTTCCATGACACACACCCCCATGAGTCCTCCAAAAAGTTTAATACTCTGGTGTTTATACTGTTGCCTACATCAGGCTGTACCATAAGCATTTGTTTAAATGACTTTCTACCACACTTACTATCAACTTCTCTCGTTTAAGAGTTGTGCCGTATTCATCTATATATCCTCAGTACCTTACTCAGTGCCTGTCATATGGTAAGAGCTTAATCCAAAGTGACTGTTGATGGACTCTTGCCTCTCTTCATGTTTAGACAGATAATATTTCTTCATCGTCTATTCTAGAAGTTCTACATGCCCTGGTTATAAAGCCTAATAGAAATCAATTTTGGAATAAAACATCTTCTTCAGTTCAAAACAGAAGAATTGAGGGTCTAGGAGTTTGGAAAGGGGGCATTGAGTCCAACATCAGGGTAAAAGCATTCCTGCACTGAACATCATGAGCTGGGACAAGCGACGTCCAACCTGGCATTGCGGAGGGGGCAAGCATTGCAAGGGCATCCGAATTTCATCAGTGTTGATGCTTTAGGGACTATAAATCAGTCTTTGGCCCTCCCTCTGGCAGGTGGTGCCCTTCATCATGAAAAGATGTTCTGTCACAATGAGTCAAATGTTTACTGCATTGAGTCAGCAGCACCAGCTCTTCTGTGTTAGTACTCAACTGAATGCTAACAACATCTCATTAACAAACAGCAAAACCCACGTGTCTCCTTGTGACATTCAGCATCAAGCTGGAAAATGCTCAAAGCCAACTCTCCTAAATCCAACAGGATTGGAAACGTGGTAATCATCTCCTTCCTCTGATTTATCCCACACCATGGTTATATAATTAATGGATTCGTTTAATGGCCCCAAAACTTAATATCCTCATACTAACTTTAAATATCTCTTCCGTGTCTGTTTTGCATTTTATGTGAAACTTGTTTTCTTCTCTGATGATCTAATCAAAAGGAGAAAAGGTTTCCTTTAAGTTAACCAACAAAAGCAAAAAAAGCTAAAATTTATCAGTATGGAACTGTCCTTTATGGGAAAACAATACCCAGCATTCTAGAGTATGATGGCACATTAATGACATGCAAATTCTTCAAGTGATAAGACCTGGCTTCTGGGAATTTTCTTTCAATAGAAAGCTCTCTCTTCACTGAAAAATCTAATGGAGAATCCAGTGTGCTGTGGTCAAGTAGGAAGCTCTGTCTCCACTAACAAATATGGTCCAAACAATTTAAAGAACTCCATAGAATGGGATTCCACCGTGATCATGCAGAAACTCCCAGAAGAATGAGTGTTCTCTGTCACAGAAACCTCAATGCTGTCCTACCAAGAAAAATGGCATGGCCTCATTCATTTGCCTTTCACTGATACAGATAGTTTAGTTAAGTCTGTTTTCTGCCCACAATAGCACAACCCACATTTCTATTTCTTCCATTTCAGCAGAATACTTAATTTGAAATTAAATAACTGCATCCAGACAGCAGAATATTATTCAGCACTAAAAAGAAATAAGCTGTCAAGTCATGAAAACACATGGAAAAAAACCCTAAATGTGTATTACTAAGTGAAAGAATCCAAGCTTAAAAGTCTGTGTTTTGTGGGATTCCAACTATATGACGTTATGGAAAGGGCAAAATGATGCAGACAGTAAAAAGAGCAGTGGATGCCAGGGAAGAGAGAGGGATGAAAAGGCAGAACAGAGAAGTTTTAGGGCAATAAAAGCATCCTGTGTGATACTTCAACAGTGGATAATATATCATTATACATTTGTCCAATCCCATAGAATGTACACCATCAAGAGAGAACGCGTAATGTAAAATATGGACTTTTTTTTTTAACGTTTATTTTTGAAAGACAGAGCATGAGTAGAGGAGGGCAGAGAGAGAGGGAGACATAGAATCCCAAGCAGGCTCAAGGCTCTGAGCTGTCAGCCCAGAGCCCAATGAGGGGCTCAAACTCGTGAACCATGAGATCATGACCTGAGCCAAAGTCGGCCGTGTAACCGACTGAGACACCCAGACACCCCTAAACTATGGACTTTTGATGATAATGATGTGTCCATGTTCAACCACTGTACCAAATGTACCCCTCTGGTAGGGGATGTTGATAGTGGGGAGGAGGGCTGCAGAGGGCGGGGCGGGGAATACATAGGAACTCTGTACTCTCTGCTCAATTTTCCTATGAACCTAAAACTGCTCTAAGGAAATAAAGTTTATTAATTTTAAAAAATTACTGATTAAAAAGCCCTGTCCAGCCTGCTTATACAGGATATCTTTTCTGTTTTATTGAGCCATTCCCAAGTCCTTCTTATGCAGAAGAATCTTAGAAAATATCTCTTTAGATTTCTGTTTTGTTAATGGCAAAACTCCGTCCCCTACCTAGTCCCAAGCAGTCTACATATAAGAGCTAAGGTGGAACTAAGAATAGTTGAGACATACCTTGCTTGATTTGCTCTCCTTTACCAGAGGATGCTGGGTTTCCAAAGAGAATACACATAATGGGATTCCATTTTAATCAGTGTAATTGTCGCTGCCTTTATTCTGATCTATTACATTTTATTCACAGATATCAATTTCACGGAAAGTAAATTGCAGTGGGTGAAAAATACTTCAGAACAACATAATAAAAACAGTCCGAGGCCATCACACACTATGCTGTCATTTGCTGTAGATAATCCTACTCAGAGTATATGTGGCCCTCTCAGACCCAGACACCCTTCAAATCAAGATGAAATTCATGAAGGCTAAAAATGCATGTCTCTGCCACATCTAGCTTCCTGCAGCACAGTCAGCCAGCCCCCTCCTTCCTCCAGCTCTTAACTCTTGCCCACACTCAGTTTCACCATAAAACCTTAGACTTCTAATAAACGATAAAATTAACCAGAGCTCTAAGATAAATTGCTCTTGAAAGCATGCAGTGATTAAAAAAAAAATCTTCCAAGATCTGGGTAGAAGCAAATGCAAGCCAAATTTTCAAGATTTTACAAGAGTATGCAAAATGTCTTTTCCAGCACTGTGGACATGATGCTGCTTGTCTCAGAGCCGCAAGTGTGGGGGGCCAGCCTGTGAAAGATAACAGGGAGCATTCATGCTGTTTCTACATTTTAGACAAAGATTTCCTAATGGTTTCTCCGCTTGTCCTTTGCTTTTGCAGCTTTCATTCGAGCAGGTAGGGTGGAGCCCGTTTCCCCTTTGGCAGTGGGTTATACAGTTCTCAGGCAATAAAACCTTGGACCTCCCTGGCGGAGCAGCTCCCTCCACATTTGATAGCTCTCTCACTTTTCCACTCTTAATCAGCCCCCCCACCCCACTGCCCACCCCAAGCACACACACATACAGTTTATATTACATGCTCTTTCTTGTAAAAACAGATGCTAAGTACTGTCCTACAATGGATTAAACCAACCCCATCTTCCGACCTCCTTCCACGGGGATTTTCATAGCCTGGTAATCCATAAACAGAAAAACATAAATGTTCAGAAACAGGCCCTGGTATATTAGCTGCAGGCTGAATGCTTTGGTTTGAGCAGTGGTTTTATAATTAATTTTTTTTCTCTGGCACTAACCCAAGTACTTGGGAAAAGTAAATCATATTAACATTTTATCTTCATGTTGCTACCCTATCTGCTGCGTTATTTGGCACCTTGGAGGAAACCCATGCCGTTTTCCTACTGACAGGAAGCTTTCTGAGCCGTTACCATAGGTGGTCTCACACCTGCTTCTCAAGCCAGAGCACCAGCAGCTGTTATTCTAAGACCTGATTTGAGTAGGCTGAATTTTGTTGACACATTTCCATGGTGCCATTTATGAGGTAATGTTTGTGGCTTGAGACCATGTGAATTGCTACGTACCTGACTGAAGAAATCAAAATTTCATAGCATGATCTACTTTTCTCATGCAGAGTACACACACACCCACAAGATCCTCCTACATTTAAATTTAGTCACAAAACGAAATCCAGAGAAAATCAGCACATTAAAAAGTGAAGAACAGCAATGTCCTTGCCTCTGCATCATGTATTTTCAGCTTAAATATCCCCAGCAGTCAACAGCCTGTGCTGTGCCAGCCCCTTCTGCCAAGGATTTCATAGGCCCCAGGTCGTCCGCCTTCCAAGAGTGGATATGTATCAGATACGCATGCAGCGAGGAAAAGATGAATAGCCCTCCAAGAAAGAAGTGATCCAACAAAAATCAATAAATCAAAACTATAACCATTCTGACCGATGACTGAAGTATAAGTCTATTATCAATTGGATGTATAATCATACAGATGAGATAATGGGTTCCCAAACAAACAGAAAAGCCTTTCAATGTCAGATTTCTGTAATCCAAGCTGTATAGTATGAACTCTGTAAATTGTTTTCTATGTTCACAAGCCACCTGTGGGCTAACTGAGTGTGCATATACCTAAAACTCTCTAAATCCCATGCACATGACATGAAAAATACATAAGTCAAAATGTGTGTTTCTCTATATTCAGTGATCTTGATTATATTCCTGAAAAGTTCTAATGCCAAATGCCTTGGGACAGATCACAGGACATTTGTTACGGTTCAAAGACCTTCCAATGTAACATCAAATAAGTCATGACAAGGTGTTATTAAGATCCCTGAATTTATTCCGTATCTCCAGGCTAAAGCACCAGTTGACTACTACCATCAAAGCTTTTCAGCCCATAACACCAAATCCCTCATGCAGACCGTGGTTATTTTATTTCCTTGTACTGGTGTGCATTTCTGTGGAGAACCAGCAATTCCTTCGGCCTTCCTTTTTTTTTCTTTCATCTTCCACACTAGCATTACAGCACATGTACACATGGCTTCTATCTTGTATTATACATAAAATAAAGTTGTTTCATGAACATGGATACATTTGGTCAGACTAAGGAAGATCAATTCACAGATGCAATTACCCAAGTGCAGATCATATCATCTTGGTTTCCTGAGGATTCTGTCTACTGACTTGTACTTTTGTTAAATCCTTAACTTTCAGCAAAGAAGAATCATGGAGAACTTGATCCACTGCCTCTTTCAGGGTTTTCTCTATAATGGCCCACATTGAAAAACACAGAAGTAAGTATTTGGAAAAGTTTTCCTTTTTCTCAGGAACAGATCTGTTTTCCTTAGCAACACCCCAGTGGAGTGGATAAAGGCACAGACCTTGGAGTCAGATGGTCTGAGTCTGAAATCCACCTCCACCAATTGCTAGCTATCTGCTCATGGGCAGACTACTTAACCTCTTTGTGCATTTTTCCCTCATCTGTAAATGAGTGTTGTTGTGGGGTATCCATATGAAATAGGTATATAAAGCCCTTAGAACAGTATTCATCTCAGAAAGAAATGTCTTTCTTTTTTTTAACAATAAGAACTTTGTGACTGCCCACGTTTATCTTTCCATTTTGACAATCAGGAACTTTAGGTCAAAATCTCAGCCCGGTTATAGCAATTGATAACACTTTGCATTCTAAGTATCTAGATTCTATTTGTTTTTTTCCTTCAGTCTTTGCCTTTTTCCAAATCTATATTTTTGCTGATATTGACTTTTTATTATTAAATTTTATATCTTTTGATGACATAATTCAAACTCATTGTGTAAGGAGGAAGAGAAATCTATGTAAAAGTAATACTAGAAATTACCAATAAATCTTTAGCTACAAATGTGTAGATTTGGAAGTACCTAAATGAAGGCTGAGTAACTAGGATAACTGTGTGATTTTAAAGAGGAAATTTAGATGTTGTATTTTGAGCCGTCATAAGAAAGCATTCATCAGTGACGTCATCTGACTTCTCTGAGACTAAGGTTTCTCACATGTAAATGCTGAGATTAATGGTATCTACCTCTCAAAGTGGTTTTCAGGATTAAAGAAAATAACTTCTGTAAAGCACCAAGCACAATGTCTAGCACATAGTAGAAGGTTCTGCTGGTTATTTGCTGTCTATTCCTTCATATCCATTCTCAGCTCTTCTCTTGCCTGCTGAATGCTCTGGAGAATAATCTTGAGGGACTACAAACCTGGGCTCCTTACCTCTCTAGTTAAATTGGCAGATTGGAGATTGGGAGGAGAGTAAAGATGGGGTGTTTATTCTCAAAATATATACCCCAATCTCTCTACCTCCCCCACTCAACTCCCTCTCTGCTGGGCCTTTGTTTAGCTACTTTCCCCTTCTATTCTGCATGTCTGTCCCTGGGCCACAGCTTTTATTGGGTCTCCATAACAACTCCCTCTTCTAATTATAGTAATTAACTTGTCCAACTTTCCCCTGGATTTTCTCAAAGTTAGCAGTCAATTCCTATGTCCCAGGAACTCTTTACACCCAGGGCAGACAGGGAGTGGTTGGCTACCCTACCCCTCCTTGCCCCTTCAGTCTCCAGGTAGAATGCAAATTTCTCTAAGCTTTTTCAGGTTATTTTCTAAAGCTCTGTGATTATGAATGATTTTTATTTTTCTTGGCAATTTTCAGTATTTTTTCAGAATAAATAAATATGAGCATAACTCTGGAAGGTAGAAATCTTATATTCTAGGCTGAACTCAAATTACATGGCCTTCGACAAATTACCTAACCTTTCTTGTCTTCTTCCAGATCATTTGTAAACTAGATGATCCTACTTGCTGCACTGTTGATGTTGCCTTCTTCCTGAGGGAGCACTAGACCATATCAACACTTACAGGTCTCTCCAGTCATGACCTGAACAAGTATCTTGAAAGAGAAATAATTTCCTACCTGTTCCTTGACTCCTTACTTTGGTTTCCAAACCACTATTCTGCTGAAATTGTTCTGATTCAAGTCATCAATAACTCTCTTGTTGTCAAATCCAATTGTATATCCAGTCCTCATTTCTCTGACATTTGTTGTGATTTACTGTTGTGCATTGAATTGTGATCCACAAAAAGATATGTCCTAGTCCTAACCTCTGGTACCTAAGACTGTAACTTTGTTTGGAAATAAGGTCTTTACAAATGTAATCAAGTGAAGAGTCTCAACATGAGAGCATCCTGGCTTTGGTGTGGTATCTAAATCCAATGGCTGGTGTCCTTACAAGAAAAGAAGAGGGAGCTATGAGACATGGAGGCAAAAGGGAAAAGACCACATGCAGAAAGAGGCAGAGACTGGAGTTGCATCCAATCTCAAGAATACCAGGAGACTCCAGAAGCTAAAAGGAGGCAAGGAAGGATTCTCTTCTACAGCCTTTGGAGGGAGTGGTCCTGTTGGCCGCTTCAGACTTTCAGCCTCTAGAACTGTGGGTGAATAAATTTTGGTTGTGTTAAGCCAAGTTTGTGACAATATGCTATGGCAGCCCTAGTAAACAGACCCACTTGTTCTTCCCTGGTTTTCAAGAGAGCCTTCCCTTTGTTCCACTCTTACCCTTATATACATGACCACTCTTTCTCAGGCCTCTTCACTGGCTCCTCCCTCTTGTTTCCTTCAATAAAATGTTCCTGTTTTGTGCTTGGCAGTCTTCTATACACCTTACATAGTTTTCCTCAACTGAGCAATGCCCCATCATGATATCAGACTCCACAATAGGTACCTTCTGCAAGAACCCAGGCACCTCTTGCTGGATGTTCTATGGTCAATTCAAACAAAATGCATCCGAACTCAAACTCATCGTCTTCTCCCACAACTTATTCCTCCTTCCCTATTCCCTAATTCAGTCAATGGCATCATCATCATCTAACTATTCTTCCAAAGCTCCAAAGATATCATTCTTACCACATAGAGTAGTCATTTCTACCTGAGAGATTTCTTGAAAGCCTTCTCCCTCAATTTTTCTATCCCCAAGCCACTGTCCAAAATCTCTGCTTCCATTGATTCTGTTTACAGCTACTGCCTCCAGCTCCCTGGGACAAACATCTTCCCATTTCTATGCATTTTCATCATCACCATCAAGGTTATTCTCAAAAGTCAAAATCGTCTTCTCCTCACTGTTCAAGTTCCAAATATCTGTTGGATCCCTGTTGCCTAAAGCAGGGATGTCAACCTCTTTTTCTGGCCAAGGAACAGATGGTCATGTGTACCAATGGGTCACGGTCCTACAGAATTCTCTGGATTTTTGTCATTGCCCCACCCTTTTCTCTCCCAACGAAGAAACACAGCAAAATACGAAATCAGGTGACATATTTACCTGAATAACTTCAAATCTTTCATTGAGAGTAAATCTAATTACTTGAGAAGATGTCAGCAGTTTATTATTTATAATAAATAACTTACAATATATCTCACAGGCAATCTGCATGGTAGCATGGAATTAAGGACAAATAGCCTATGGAAAACTCTAATTCTCCTTAGCATGTCATGCAAAGTCTTCACAATCTTGCTGCACTTTTTCTTATTATCTCCCATTTCCCACATCACACTTTGTACTCCAGTAACACTGAATTACACAGCATTTCTTGGAGTTACCATGTTTATTAACATTGAGTTTGCCATTATGTCCCTCTGCCTGAAATGCCCGTCGCCCCTTTGTGCACATGGTGCACTACTCTCTTTTCAAAATTCTGCTTAAATGGTATCATCCCTGAGATACCCTCTCTGACTAGACACAGCTGCCCCTTGCTCCTTCCTGCACAGCATTTTATACATACCTGTGATAGTTTCCTAAGGCTGTCATAACGAATTACCACAGGTGGCTTAAAACAACAGAAGCTTATGTTCTCACATTCTGGAGGCCCAAAGTCCAAAATCAAGGTTTCAGCAAAGTTGGTTCCCACTGGAGGCTCTGATGGAGAATCCCTCCTTGCCTCTTTCTGGCTTTTCATGGCTGCTGGAAACGTGAGCATTTCTTGGCTTGGGGCTGCATAAATCCCATCTCTGCCTCTGTCATCACAGGCCTTCTCCCTGTGTCTCAAATTTCCCTCTGCTTTCTCTTATGAGCACACCAGTTAATGATTTAGGACCCACCTTAAATCCAGGATGATCTTGTCTCAAGACCTTTAACTTAACTGTATCTGCAAAGACTCTACTTCCAAATAAGTTTGCATTCCCAGGTACTAAGTGTAAGGGCTTGGACGTATCTTTGTGGGACATAATTCAACCCACTACAACACTTCCATCAGAACTGTATCGTAATAATTTGTTCTCATGTATGTCTCAACCCACTACAATACTTCCATCAGAACTGTATCGTAATAATTTGTTCTCATGTATGTCTCTTTCATCAGACTGTGAGCTTCCTGAGGACAAGAATCACTTTTTTCTTAAATAATCCCCACAGCTTATCATAAGTCCTATTACCTACTAAGTGCTTAATAAGTATGTTTGTGAAGAAGGAAGGGAAAAGCAAGTGGGTTGTGAGTGAAACTGTCTATTTTCCTTACATGCAGCTTCTTTCAGCCCTTAGGCTTCCAAGAATCCTCTATGCCTAAGATTCTTCACTATAAAAGACCAGCCCCAAAGGGCCAGGTGATGCAGAAGATTTTCCTGTCTCTTTAGAGTTGCAGACGTGAAAGCATTCCAAAGTTATTTAGTCTCTGCCTTGAGGCACATCTGCACAGTTAGATTGTCCTAGCATGCTATAAACTAGACTGGGGAGAATCATTCCTGCTTTTAAAGGCCAACAGAGAACATGCTTTTGAAAGCCTCTCTTCATCATGCTGTTTCCATTAGTTTTCAGTTGAGAGAGAGAGAGAGAGAGAGAGAGAGAGAAAGAAAGAAAGAAAGAAAGAAAGAAAGAAAGAAGGAAGGAAGGAAGGAAGGAAGGAAGGAAGGAAGGAAGGAAGGAAGGAAGGAAAGAAAGAAAGAAAGAAAGAAAGAAAGAAAGAAAGAAAGAAAGAAAGAAAGAAAGAAAGAAAAAGGAAAAACAATTAATGTCTTTTTATATATCATGCTGCATTTCCCAGGTTCTCCTCTCTCTGCTGACCATATAGTGGCCCACATTTTGAGACTCTCAGAAAGCCTTTCCAGTTGCTTCCCTGCCTTTGGAAACAGAATACAGCTCAAGAATCAGGAAATCTAGAGCTCTTGGCCTAAGGCAGACCACTGAGACTTCTAAAGGCTCCTCTGTGAGGCTATAAAGTACAAAGATAAGCATCACACCACTTTTTAGGAAGAGTAGTAGATCGCCCAATTAATTACTACAAAAGTTTCCATCTACAATTGTACATCCAGCACTCATCCATTTCTTTCCCCTTAACCCTAGGCATTCAAGCTGCCTATAAAACCAAAAATATTATATCTTGCTATTGCAAGATTAAGTTTCATATTTGCCCCAGAAAGAAGCCAAAGCAAAAAAGAGAGAAGGAGAGCGAAACACCTCTAAGCCATGCATAGTTAAGGATTTGGTTTCAGATCAATGTTAAAAAGCAGAGATAATTAGAAACATCATATGATTTGTGTACAACACAAGAGCTGCTTTGCTAACTAAAACCATAACTGACCTAATTTCACTGAATGTTCCAATGAAAATGACAGACATGCAAAGAAAGAAATATAATACAAGCAGTGGATGATCCATATTTTCCCCTTGGGTTTCAAACACATTCCTCACACAGTAGACAATAGTGACATGTTAATGACAGTACAGACCCTCACATGCTCAGCAAAAGGATGCCTGCACATCAGAAAACCCACAAGATTACAGATGCTTGACCCCAGTGAGACTAAAGTTTGATTTGGTTTGGTGTTTTATTAAACCTCAGTGAACAGAACAGAAAGCAAATTAAAAATCAATCCATCAGAAAATCTTTCCCTTTTACCAAATCCATAAGCAAAATGCAAAGGTACTATAACGGGAATTCATTTCTCTCATTCAACATAGGGCAAAATTAACATCCTTATCCTCCCATGAATGATTCCCGTGTCTCCAAAAGTACACTGAGGGGGTATCCACAAGACACAGCAAGTGACATCTCAAAGTAATCTCTCTCACACAGACAGTCTCTCACTCCTTATTGTAGTCATCCCTGCATGAAAACATGCTTGTGAAAGGGCACGTTTTGTAAGTTATCTCAGATCATCTGGCAGGATGTAAGCTCTAAGCTGGCATTTTATTTGCCTGCTCTACTTGGAAATCCCTTACATCAGCCCTGCTTTCACAAAAGGAGTCAGGCTGGGCTGCTTTCTCTTATTCTTTGATGAATTCTGTTAGGCAAATGCTTACAGAGCCCACCCAACAAAATGTCAAAGGGAGTACAATGTCAGCAACAGCAAGATTGAGGGGACCCAGGGAAAATTCTTGTCTGCAATAAATAAGAGTGAGAACGCCAGCAAATTGGAACGTCCAACCTCTGGAACATCTTATCTCTACTGAGCCTGTGCTGCATTATCTAACACCGCTTATCTGCCTCCCTCTTTTTAAGTAAGCACCAGGCCTGCATTCCCAATTCCCATAGCTTTAGCAGCAAAAGACAGGACACCCTTGCTGCAGAGGTGACTGAGTTCACTATTGTTTAAAGGAAGTTCATTTATTAGAGGGGTGTTTCTCACAGAAACAGTGGATAACAATATTAGCTCCCTGTGAACCCACTGAGGTATTGTCTCTTCAAGATTCAGGTAAAGATAGGGCAGGCCTGTGGCTAAACTCCAGATTGTTCCCATAGATGATATTCTCTGATGGAATAGTTACCAATTGCAGAATCCAGATTTCCAAGGACTACTAAGACTGGAAAACAACTCTGTTTTTCCATGAATAGGGCCTTGTGTTTGATTTCTAGAAATTGTTCTGCAGACTGTTCACTCATTCAAGGACTGTTGACTGAGCATGAGATGTGGCGCTTTGTGCTGGGGAGGCTAGTGAGAAACTCTCCCTCGCACGTGTGGTATAGGGAGAAAGGTACATAGATCATCATAATCTACAGCAACAATTTCTGGAAAGAATAGAGCAGGCAGAACTGGGGTCAGAATCCAGTTATACAACATCAGTCTGATCTTCAATAATCTTTGATGATTCTAAGTACCAGCTATATGATTAATATAATAATCTTCACAGATTTGTTTGGAGAGATTAGTGACAAAATGAGATAAAATACCACATGCTATGCCTAACACATAAGAGACAGTCAACAAAATGTAGCCGTTGCTACTGCTTTGTACCTAAGCTCATGGGAGAAGAGGAGTGAAAGACTACCCCTGCCCCCAAAACAAGACACTTACTGCCCAGTGGAAATAATATAGGAAGTAAGTCTTGATGGATATTGCTTCAGGCACTTATTTCTGTCTAACAAATTGCACTAAAACCTACTGCCTTAAAATATCTGTCTTATTTTGTTCATGATTTTTGTCTGTCAGGAATTCAGGAAGGAAACAGGTGGGTGGTTCATCTTTGATCCATGTGGTGTCATTGAGGGAGCTAGGGCAAAAGCATCTACTCCCAAGAGGCTCCTTCACTTGTCTGTCTGGTACCTTCATGGCCCTAGGCCTCTCCCTTTCTTTCCATGACATCTCATCCTGTAGGACCTCTCCATGGGGTTTGGAATTCTCACAGGCATGGTAGTCTCAGGGTAGCCAGACCTATTCTATGACAGCTAGCTTCCTCCAGAACTAGCATTCCAAGAGGTAGGAAGTAAAAGTTGCCAGTCCCCAAGGCCTGGGCTATTCGTACTCTATTGATCAAGTAGTCACAGAGCCTAACCAGATTCAGAGTGAGGGGATACAGACGCATCTCTCAATGAAAGGAGTAACAAAGCTTTGCAGCCATCTTTAATCTATCACAGATGTGTGGGAAATCATCAGGCAGGAAAGTGTAGGGAAGCATGTCCAGACCTAGAGAACACATTGTGTGGACAGAGGTTGGAGATGGAGCCAGCTTCATCTTCTCCCAGTTAGGAGAGTCACAGGTGCAGTCAGGGGCAAGATAAGGATATCTCCTGTTGTTCAACTTTTTAAATCCTCACTTCCTGTTGCACCTGTGAAGAGCTATGGGGCATCATCATTCCATTGGAAGTAAGGAAACTGATCCTCTAATTCAGCATTTCTTATCCTGGTGATTCCATATGTAGGTGTGATAGGAAGGTCTAATGTTCAGAAATATTTTTATGTCTTCTGGGTCATATGTCAGAGTATTTACGGCAGTATGTTGATATCAGAGACTTTTTTACTCATGATTCCTCACTGAACTATGTGTATCAGTTTGGGCCTGCATCTGCCTGTCACTCACCCTAGCACCATGCCTGATCCATTCTGAGTCAAAGACAGTTTTGGTTTGGGGAAAACATAATAAGATATAGTTTGTGTCCTCAAGGGACTTCTCTTGTTGAGAGTCAGTGAAATGAAGACAAACGACTACAACACATTGTGGCAAACACAGAGCTAGAAGAAATGTAGGACCAAGGAGGAGATATGCGTAAAACAGCAGGTAGACTTCTTTGGGACCATCACAGGTCCTCAGGTGACTTTATAGAAAGAAACATGCATAAATGCATGCATGCGCGCGCGCGCGCACACACACACACAGAGTGAAAGAATGGCTAAGATACAAATTTAGAAGAGAAAAACATTCTCTGAGCAGCACTTTAGGGCAAAGCATATGTTTTAGGGGCGTGACATATGTTTATCATATAAATGATATAACTAAGCCTTTTTTTTATTCTGGTTAACTTTTGCCTCAAATGACCTTGCAAGGGAACTTTGGATCTGCAGGCATTTTCGCCTGCCTTAACTACTGCTCCTCTGACCTAATGTCCCATCATCTTAACTATCACTGAAATAACTATTGGATTTCAGACTAAGCTTGGCATTCTCAACCAATAAAATTCACCCCCTTTCTTTTCAACCCACACCCAGACTTTCTCTTGGTGTGAGATCATTCAGAGTGTACATGGAGAAAGTTGTCGGAAACAGAGGGAGGAACAGAAGCCAGGCTGCCAGCCATGATGAGCCACCCTCTGCTCTTCCCACACATTCTCTACTCCGGTTCTCCTCCTCCTTGTTCTGCTTCTTTTCCCTCCATCATCTGTTTCAAAGAATCCTCATAAAAAAAGCATTCAAAGTCAGCTGAACCAGCTTTTGACAATTTCTATATAATTTAAGGGGAACTCAAAGAACATCCCATTTGATTCTCACTTTACAGAGAAGGAACTGAGGCCCAAAGACATTGACTCTATCCCAGCATCACAGAGCCAGAGTTCCTGACTCTACTAAAGATGTGGCCTTTCTAGCCAGATCCAAGAGGTAAAGAGAAGCAAATCTGTAGTCTTTACTAAAAGAATTGTGAATAAAGATTACAAGAATGCAATTTTTAAAAAATATTACCTGTTCTGCTGATCTGATTATAGGTGGCTTAAGAGCATCTTAAATTTACCCAAATTCAAGATAATAGGCTTTTTTATGCAGGCAAAGGCTTCTAACGCAAGTCAAGGAATGAAGCCAGAAATGCATAACTCCCTAAAGAAAAAACACACTAGATATGCCGTGTCCTTTCTCATTGGAGAGAACATTCATTCATCAATTATTTTGCATGAAAATAAATTCACTCTAAAAATAAGGAAAGTCTGTGTTTTTCTTTAGGAATAAAATTCTTACCTTTCATAGAGAGGTAGTGATGATGTTGATTAAAATTTTGCCAGTATAAAATGATGGAAGAATTCTGAATGTTACATATAGGGTTTTATTAACACACAAGTGACATTGTTGAACTACTTTAAGAAAAGACAGTCCCTTCTTTAACCAACAGAAAGGAAATTGGTTTATAAAATAGCAATTATATAATTAGGAGGAACTACAATAATGTTTGACTATTCTGCCTTAATAACTGTGTTATGAGAGAAACAAAACACTATTTATGTTATCCTCTCATTGTAGCCAATAAAAATTATAAGGCAGCTGATTTTATTTATGGATGTCTATTTATTACAGATTTCTTTTAGATTTAGCTACCACAAAAATGACTTTTTGGCTATAAATATGGATGACTGGATAATTTAATACTATATTATCTTAGCCAAATCAAATCAAAACATATTGGACTTCTTTCTTCCACTAAGTAATTTTTCTTTAACTGTTTTTCTCCAAGCATTCTTGATGTGTTCTGACTCACTGGCTGTCTAACTTTTGGTTAGTGACCACAGTCATCCAGAATGACACTGTGCAGAACATTTAGGAGTTAGTCTTACAGATAAGTCCCACAAGAGGGAGGTGGGACCTGAGGATAATGAGCAGCTGGCTAGCAGCATCAGATGACAAAGCTCAGGGATAGAGGGTGGAGGGTGGAAAGAAGGAAAGAAAGAAAGAAAGAAAGAAAGAAAGAAAGAAAGAAAGAAAGAGAGAAAGAGAGAGAGAGAGAGAGAAAGAAAGAAAGAAAGAAAGAAAGAAAGAAAGAAAGAAAGAAAGAAAAGAAAGAAAAAGAAAAGTTTCTTATTTGCCAGGGTCCATAGTTGGAAGAGGCTGGCAGAAGTAAAACCTCAGTCCTGAGAAGGTAGGGGACAGTGATATTTGACAAGCAGGCTCCTATCTGTTCATGCACAAGCAGGCTACATGTGTTAGCATAACCCCACATATAGAGTTCTAGCACTTCATCTATGGTCCAGATTGAATGAGACTGTTGGTAAGACAATTTGCTGAGCTATGACAAACAGTGAGAAAAGCAAAATTTCTCATTATATCCCATATGGGAGTAAATTTTGGAGGTAGACAAATCATGCATGTAAATAAGTGAGATATGAAAAATAAGTGAGTGGTCCAGAGAACAAAGGGTAGTGATAATATTGCTAAATAGAAGGAATGGCAAATTCATGGACCAATAGATAGAATTTTAAAGTTCTTACTCCGCGGCTACATATTTTTCCTTACAAGACCAGTAAAATATCTAGCTCTGGGGCGCTTAGGGGTCTCAGTCAGTTGAGTGTCCGACTTCAGCTCAGGTCATGATCTCGTGGTCTGTGAGTTCAGGCTCTACATTGGGTTCTGTGCTGACAGCTCAGACCCTGGAACGTGCTTCAGATTCCGTGTCTCCCTTTCTCTCTCCTCCTACCCTATTCAGTCTCTGTCTCTCTGTCTCTCTCAAAAAAATAATAATAAATAAACATTAAAAAATTTAAATATCTAGCTCAAATTTAGAATATCTCTTGGTCATTTTCCCTTTTGTTTTAGAACACATTTTATCAGGTTTTCCTTTCTTCTTATGTCTTCACAATGTGAAGATGAACATCTATCTCTTTCTCTATTTGGTATAGCTTCAAATAGGAATATAAGTGGCCCCGGGATATGGAGCAAATATACTGCTTTTATATTATCCAAGATGATTAACATGATGCTGAGTGTTTAATTGGTTATTTCCCATATCCAAAGGTCTCATTCCCAAGAGGTAACCAGATGTCTTATCTTAAAAAACAATCACATTATGACCCCAAAATAGTATATAACACATTTAGTGCTCTTATGTGAAGGACTGAGTAATATGAAAAATGCTTAGTACAAAGGATTGTTGAGGATGGAAGGTGAGCATGGAGATATTTTGGGGGCACACAGCATTGGGGTAAATCTTGAGTCCCAGAAGGGAAGTTTTTGCTGCCTCTATGCCACCTAATATCTGTTTCTGGTATTATTATCTTAAAGACAGAAAGACATTGTATTTGATTTAAGTGATGTGGTTGCCAGCAGACTGATTGCCTTTCTGTTGCAAAGTATCCCTTCATCCCAAAAGATATAATAGTCTAAAAGGAATAATCCTAAATAATGTATAGTCAACGTTAGTCAGAATACATTAAGAATATAAATAATTTCTTAATGATAAAGAGCTCTCCCAAAATAAGTTCTGTTTTCTAATTAAAAGCATTTTCAAGCTAATCTGAGTTTTTATATTTTCCCATATCAATGCAACAACATTGGACTTATGGTATATCAAAGCTTTTCCTCCTCTGAGGTAACAATAACGTAAGAAGAGAAAATAACTACTTTTGTTAATAGGGCGCTGTTTAAACTAGCCTATATTTAAGTTTACATTCTTATCATCTTCTAAATATTTAGGTGATTTGGGGGTAGGTGGGTTCTTTTTTAATTTTTAGGTAGTTTTGAACATCAAAAGGTATTGAAATGTTAAATAGTTGGCAAATATTTACAGCCTCCTCACTAATATCAGCTTTTTTACTTTTTCTTGATGCATTATATTTGCTTGAATTACTTTGAAATGCTCTATGACTCTGATCAGAAAAATATGTGCAACTATGTACAGTATCAGTGACAAAAATAAAAAGGAAGGAAGTTTAAAAGCCACCGAGGTCTCCAAGATTTTATTCCTACACCATCAAATATTTATCAGTACTAGGATGCATCCAAACAACAAACGCTTTTGCTATAACCTCCTTTCCCTATTGCTGCCTAGTGCTTGATGGAAGAGCTTAGAAGCAGAAAAATGACAAAAATAAAAGAGTAGACAAAATCAGGAGAGTGGCTAACATAGATGATCACAACCAGCCCCTAACTCAACTCAGGAAAGCCATGTCAAAGAGCTGAGCTTACTGGGATCCTAATGTTCTTTCTAGTCTCAGTTTTTAACTATTGTTTAACACAGAAGAATTTTTCACTAATTGTTTGATTAATTGATGAATTAACTAATGATTTCATGGTCTATTAATCTATAATTTATCTCTCATTGAAATAGTCTCTTCCCTAGCACTGGATTGTATCCTGTTCTCATACATATTTGCCTGGATTCTTTTCCAGCTTGTCTCCAATATATTAACTGATTATTTATTTTCTCCTTTACAAATTAATCATTATTTAGTCATTAGACCTCTTATCTTTTCACTCTTTGATCTCTCTAGGAACTTTGGACAATACCCATAGTGCTACTTACCAGTATACAGATGACTCACAAATGCATATCTCTAGCCCAGCCCTCTCCCTGAGTTCAAACCATATATCCAATAGTTTACCCTTGATATTTCCATTCATATGTCTAAAGAGTCCATAGCCATGATTGCCCTACCTCACCCCAACCAAACATGGTCTCTTGCCTATGTTTCTATCTCAGTAAATGATACTACCATCCATCCATCTTCCTTAACAATGTCCACCTCTTCACCTCCACATTCAGTATCTTGAAACCACTAATTTCTTTTGGCCACTATTTTCTTTGGTACCACCTAGTCTAAGCTGCCATCATCTTTCACCTTCACTACTGCTCTGTCTTTACTATATCCCCTACCATACTAAAAGAAATCAAAATAAAATGGGGCTGTTCCCTACAAGTACAAGGCCATGGCAACCACTCAATATCTCAGAATATCAGGGATATCAGGAAACACCCTCAATTTGCATGGTTCTTAGTCACTTACACTGATCCCTCAGACCAAAATATACATGCATAAGACTCATCACACATTTGCTATCTATGGAAGGTTCAGTGTTCTTTACTGTGTATTGATCTTTCTACTCTTCCAATCCACTAGCCTTGTCAACTTTCTAGTACCAATTTTAATCACAAGGCCGAGATCTACAGCCCCTTTATTTGCATTGAGTTCTTGCTCAAAGCGAATGCCAATGAATGTCAAAGCCATGATCTAAACTGATTTATTCAGAGAAATAGTTAAGTCTTATAGCTTTCACATCTTTATTTTCACCTCCCCCAAAATGCCTTGAATAATGACTATATCAGATTCATTTATATGTTTTAATATTTTGGAAGGCAAGCTGGTGTGGTGGACTTCAGACTATGAAAAACCTGGGTCTCAGCCCAGTTCCACCACTTAGTAAATGACTAATCTTTGACAAATGTCCTAAACTTGGAGGATTGTTGGAAGTTTATGTAGAACAATAGAATAGTAACAAGTGTGATGTTGTACCTTTAGACTTTCAGGTATAGACATCAAGGACACTTGCAGAAAGTCAGGAAAGTTTCCTAATCTTCTCTGGACTCCAATTGCATCATCTTTAAAACTGGAGATATTTTGGGGCGCCTGGGTGGCTCGGTCGGTTAAGCGTCCGACTTCCGTTCAGGTCATGATCTCACGGTTTGTGGGTTCGAGCCCCGCATCGGGCTCTGTGCTGACAGCCAGCTCAGAGCCTGGAGCCTGCTTCAGATTCTGTATCTCCCTCTGTCTCTGACCCTCCCCTGTTCATGCTGTCTCTCTCTCTCTCACTCTCCCTCTCTCAGAAATAAATAAAAACTTTTAAAAAAACTGGAGATATTTTACTTACTTTACAGGATTTTTTTACAAAACCAAACAGTTCATAGACAAGTGCTTGCGACAGTGACTGGCACTAGTTGCGATCAAGAGGCACCTGCAATGGGGTAAAGAAACTAGAAGAAAGTGAGACATATGCTAAGCAGGTCCAAGACCAGAAAAAAAGTGAGAGGGATGTAGAGCAGGTTGCTGGGAGCCAAGTCACAATGCAGGAAGAAAGAGAATAGGAAAATCAGGACACAGTTACCTAGAGCCAGAAATCTATCGCCAGTTAGTAAAAAGTAATAAAAGATAATGAAGAAAACACCCAAAGTGAAGGAAATAAGAGACCATACAGTCCCAAAGAGAGAAAATTAGAGATAGTGGCTTTCTGATGATTTTCAATCTATTTGGAACAATCCATAATTCATTTCTGTGAGATATCTCTGCATTATTCTAACAAAAATCTTTTTAAAAATAACTGTAATGTGGAGAAACCTGAAGAAATTACCTCAGCCAGGTGATCAAGGTCACCATCAACAGTAAGTCATACTGATGGTATGTAACTTTGAGAGGATGTGATGACAATGGCACTATATGTTTGTGGTCTTCCTCTCAAAACATGTAACCCCAAAGTACAAAAACAGTACCAGACATACCTCAGTCATGAAACATTCTACAAAATATCTGACCAGTACTCCTCAAAGCTGCCATAGTCATGAAGAACAAGGAGAGTTTGTGAAACTACCACAACTAAGATGAGCCAAAAGGTACAAGATGTAATGAGGTGTCCTGGATAGGACCCTGAACCGAAAAGGGTCATTGGGTAAAAACTAAGAAAATCCGAATAAACTATGGAGTTTAGTTAATAATAATATCCAATACTGATTTATTAATTGTAACAAATTAACTATACTAACTTAATATGTTAGCAATAAGGGGAACTGAGTGTTGAATATAAGGGAACTCTATACTCTCTTCACAGTTTTTCTGCCCAAGTGTTGTAAAATAAAAATTTAATTAAAATTTTTATTTAAAAGAAACCCCTCTTTTCTTCCTTGATCTAGACTGAGATGAGGTCTACCCTCGCAAACAAACACTCTCTGGCTAGACCAGGTCAAATCCTGGCTATGTTCTGACCTTGAACAGGTTACTTAAAATCACGGAGATACTTTACTCACCTATAAAGTGGACAGAATGCACTATAAGATTTGCTGATGGATTAAGTAACTCAGTGTGTGGACAGAGTAGGCACTTATTAAAAATAACTTACCATTTTTACTCTCATTATTATTATTATTTAAAGGCACATTACCTACTACATGGGAGTATTATTTCTTTATCCATTTCCCCTGTGTACTGGTCTTTATAACATTCAGATACTCCCTAGAGTATCAATATTTTTCAAATATTGTCTATACAAACTCTCTTTATTTAAACAAGCAAAGTATACATGCTCTACACTAAATGTCATGCTACACTAGAGTAATGCAGCTATTTAAGGAATCTGCTGTGGAGAGGAGTGCACTACATCCCGGGCCCACGGGCTGACAATGTGTTATGGCTGTTATTTGTCCCTTTTATCTTTCCCTCACCCCAGGTTGTGTTGACCTCAGCCTCATCCACTCATAAAATATGCCAGTGTTTCTACATGGTCCGGCCTCCTATCCCACCACCAAATAAGGAGAGTTAAAAAGTGGTGGGGGTTAAAGTTATCAAGGCTGCACATGAAATTTGAAATTTTTTAAAAAAGCTTCCTATAACGATTTTTTAAAAAGCCAGCTTCCTAACACAGGTCATTAATGTGCCCTTTGTATTATTCAGGATGATATAAGCATAGCAAAAGAGGAAAGTAATATTTCATTGTCTTTTAACTGTTTCCATAAGGATATGTATTTTCTCATAAGCACAAAATATAATATAGTTAACATACAAAATACAGAATGACCGAAAAGGAAAAATATTTCCAAGTTTGAAAAGTACATGTTTCCCTGTCTTAATTCTGATGTTTAAAATTCTCAACATTTCTTTGGTTTCTTTTATGTCAATAGACAATGTTTCTCAGGCTTGGTCTCAGCCTTGGCCCTATCAATTCTAATGTAATTCACTTTCACTTAAGTTCACAAACATTTGGAAAATGTAGAATATGTACTTGGCACAGTGCTAGACCTTGAGAGAACACAAAAGAGAAAAGACACGATCCCTGTCTTCAGGTGGCTTATTATACAGCAGAGGAAATGAAACGTGAAGATAATTATTACATGTGCCTGGCTAGAAGATGCTGAAGGCTATAAAGTATATGCTTATTCAAATTGCCATTATACTTCCAAGGACAGAGAAGTTATTTACAACCAGAGGAATTAAGAAAATCATGAATAAGAGTTTGTCCTGAAAAATGAGCAGTATTTTGATTCCTAGAGAAGGAGTAGGAGGGTCCCAAAGGAATCCAAGCAGCGTAATGATCTTCTTGGAGCCAGCAAAGTGGAGTTTATAATCATTTAGTTTTAACTGTTCAGTAGTTAATTTTCACATCAACCGCACTGTGTTGCTTATTAAAGGCAATACCTCAATTTTAACAAGTTCACTTCTTTAACTATCATTCTTCTTTAACTATCATTGTAAAACTGGGTGATGTTCCATATTCAACTTTGCCTTAATTCCTGAAGAAACTTCCTTTCTGGGTCTCTCCAACCTTTTATAGAAGAGTATGTGATGTCACCATGTTTGTTCCTGTTATTCCATTTGCCAGGTTCAAGTTTTGTTGGTGTGAATAACTCAGCGTGACTCAGAAATCTGACTTTTAAAGAACCAGTACTATTGTGAAACAGACAGTACATGCTCACCAGAGTTACCTTATTTAACATGACACTTATAAAGCAAAAAATCTAAAAAGAAATGTGTTCACAGAACTCAGGAAAACTTGCCCCATCATTCTTGCCATCAACTGTCTTAACAGGTTCCAGTTCCTATGCAGTGTCAACCTTTTAAATGTTTCAGTCAATCAAGTATGTGACCTTAGGCAGATGCTTGAATCTCCCTGAACTCCAGTTTTTCATGGGTAAAATAGAAATCGGAGAGGTCGACATGGGATCAGAAAATTCATAGATCAGAGCTCAGAATCTGCTGAGAGGTAGGCTTAGAAGTATAGTTGAACCTTAAGAGATGTGTCTCAACACCTTACAATAATTCTCAAATTTTCCAAAACCACTTAGTGAAATGCAGGTGACAAAAATGGCTCCCTTAGGACTCTCCCTAAGACAAAAATGACAAAAATGGCTCTCCCTAAGAGACTTTCTGTGAGGTGGTGTTATGGTCTTTAGGATGGCCTTGGAAAGGCCACATTCCCCATTCTAATGTGAGAGCTCTAAGAAAAATATAGCTGTATTTGTATAATTGTATTTCAAGGGAATAGGTCACAAGAGCTATGATACACCCAAATATTAGACATATAATTCAATCAGCTATCTTTATAATTACATTCAAAGCATACAACATAGGAGAGGGAATGAAAATGTCAGACTGAGTGTTGTAGGAACTAAGTCTCTTCTGCATGAGTTGAGAAAGGCTTCCTGGAGAAGGCTGCATTCACTACAAAAGACATGGGACTCCATCAACAGCTGGCATGTCTGCTTAATTCAATCTGTCCAAGATTTGAAATCAGAGAAACTCAAGTGGATTATACTGTAGGAACTCCAAGCATGGAGGGCTTGACATATTCTACCTCATCTAGAAGTAGCAGCACATATCTTACTCCTCTCCTGAAGTGCAAGCTGCCTAAAGGCAAGAACCTCGATAATATTGAGGGCCTGGTACATGACACTTGGTAGGAGTCCATTAATTGGGGCAATTCATATCATAGTCCCAGAGCTAGATTGGTTTGGAGTCAGAAAGCTGTTACTCGTTACTCCTGCCAGGATAGTTGGACTCTCTTCCCAGTCATGACCCCGTGAGAGGAGACAGATGATCCTTATAGACGGGGAGGGGAAAGACTAGAACTGGAGCTTTTTCTCATGCCTCCCCGGTGCAAATGTGCCTGAAAAGAAAGCAGAAAGGCGAGCATACATGCTGCTCCTCAAACATTGCACATGACCAAGGGTGCACTCCATTCCATCCCAAGTCACCCCACTTTCATGTCAGGGAAGTATGGGTTATATAGACCTAAATACTATTGCTAAGTTTAGTTCTATTCACATTTACTGGGTACTGTGGTAGATTTTGTACTATTGTTCCAAACATTTGCTATTCTTCCCTGTAAGAGAATTATACCTCCCTTCCCCACTGGAACAGACTTGGCTGTATGATTTGCTTTGGCAATGAAATGCAAGTGGAAGTAACTCTCTCCTCTGACCAGAAGATTTGAGAGCCAGTCTGTGATCCCACGTTGTCTCTTTTCCCTTTGCCATGAGACCTGCAACATTCCAGATAAAACCTGCTCATCAGTCTGAGTTCCAGATTAAGTAGGATGTGGAACAGAGCACAAGTTGACCAACTGTGGACATATGGTGTAAAGGAGAAGAGAATTCTTTTTTTTTTTTTTTACAATCCACCAAAGTTTGAGGTTATTTTATTAACACAGCATAACAGCCTGTTGCTATTGTTGCAAGTACACTTTATAGGTATGTGTCAGATGTGTCCCACGTGAGAACACACAGGCAAATGGCATGGACCACCTTTTCTAAGAGATTCAGGTTGAGTTATGAAGACAGAAATATTCTCAGCAAAATATTATATGAATCAGATTTGTGAGAAAAATGTCACAGAATCTCTCCTGATAAACTACCTTGAGAGAAAACAGTATAGGAGCACACTGCAGGTAACTGGGTAATACGGTCACCGTGACCAAAGAGTGGCACTTGGAGATTATAGTATCCGGAAGGTTCTAAAAGGTGCTTATGTTTCAAAAAAGCCAGGTGGTCAGTATGTCCCAGTTGCCCGGAACAGTTCAGGTTTATATCATTTGTCCTAGCGGCATTGTGAACAGCATCTCCTTTTATGCATCAAAATATCCTAGTTTAGATAACAAATTACATAATCACCCTCACATTACTGTGACTAGAGCTTACCAGTAGTTAATAGTCTAAGGATGGCACATCGAAGAGGCTATGTGAACCAGACAGGAGAAAATGTTCTCGACTGCCTGCTTATACCCACAGATTCCTACCAAGAAAGTAGCCCAAGAGGCTCTTTCAGAGAAAAAAAAAAAAACAAAAAACCTCATATGCTTTGGCATTGGCCTAATTGGCACTGATACTCTAGCCACAACTGATTAAATCCGAGAATTTGCTGCCAAAGTTGACCATAGACTGTATGGACATCCATGAGATCAATCGCTTTGAGGTAACACATTCTGAAACATATTTGTTCATTCATCAAAGAAGCATTTATTGAGCATCTGCTCTGGGGTAGATCCCCCATTCTAGACAGTGGCACACCAGCCTAGCCATATGCTCTCTTGGGAAGTATGACGGTGAGATGCACAGGGGGAATGAAGCAGCTCGGGAACAATGGGCTCCCTTTTGGAGGAGGCAACAAGAGGGCACTTGAGCTGTGGTCAAATCAGAACTCAATGGGCCGTTGCTCCAGCACTCTTTACTTCCTACTGAACACCCCAGCCACAGAAGTGCTGGGACCCTATGTAACCAGTTTTGGGACTGTTGAGGTTTAACATATCTCCTGATTCTTACATATACCCTTAAAACCAACCCTCATTTAGGGTTGCCAAACGTAGCAGATAAATATACAGTCACCCCTGTCACCCCTTTATCTGTGGTTTTGCTTTCCTCACAGTCAACTGTGGTCTGGAAACAGATCAGCATCCTTCTGACATATCTTCAAAAGGTCAGGAGTATCCTAATGCTAGGTCACAGTGCCTGTATCAGTCACCCACCTCACACCATCTCATGGTGTAGGCAGTTTATCATCTCACCTCATCACAAGAAGAGTGAGTACAGGACAACAAGGTATTTTCAGAACAGACAGACCATATTCACATAACTTTCATTATATATCATAATTGCTCTATTTTATCAATAGCTGTTGTTGGTAATCTTTTATTGTGTCTAATTTATAAATTAAATTTTATCATAGATACATATATATAGAAAAAAACCATAGAATATGTAGGGTCCAATACTACCTGTGGTTTCAGGCATCCAGTGGGGGTCTTGGAAGGTATTCCTTGTGGGTAAGGGGAGGACTATTGTACAGGATGCCAGTTATATTTGAATTTCAAATAAATAATGAATACTTTTAAATCAATATCTGGGACATATTTATCCTAAAAAGTAATTAGCTGTTTATCTTAAATTCGAATTTAACCACGTATCCTAGATTTTGCCTGGTACTCTTACCCCTATTTAACAGGCAGGAATGGGTAGAACAGGAGAGAGCGCAAGGAGTGTGGTTAGCATAACACCAGTCGTCCAAGGATTTTATAGCAAGTCAACCCCAGTGCTGGTTCTGCTTTCACCATTCCTAGAACTTCTAGCTTGAAAACTTCCCCACATTGAATTCCATTTCCAGAATCTGGGACCTCCCATTCCTAAGTTCTGATTTGGTCCCTTGAGCAGTGTGGTTTCATGTAAAGAACATTCAAAACTTGGCTTTTCAATTACCTGAGTAGGTGACCTTGGGCAAATCTCCTAATCTCTCTGACTCTCAGTTTTGTTGACTGAAACATGGGATTGATAATACCTTGCAGGGTTGTTGAAAGATGGAAGGTCATTCACTCAATCAATTAACAATTATTTACCAAAGCTTTCTAGACACCAAGGTTCCCTGTTAAGTGGTCAAGACAGAGGCCTCTCCTTTAAGAAACTCACAACTCAGTGGGAGATCCAGAAGTGAATAAGCAGATGAAACACATCACGATTGTGAACTGTGATTGGTGTATGGAATGTTGCTGGCTGGGCGCCTGGCTCAGTTGCTCAATAAATGCTAACTGATATTGTTAGTCTCCAGGGTCTCTCCGTCCTTGTACTCCAACCTAACATTGTTCCAAGAGCTTAAGAGCTGCTCTGGTTTTCAGGCCTAGAGTGAGCCCCACCCCCCACATTCCCCACCCCAGGGTAAGTGTCCCTGACACCTCAGACTGCCTTTCCAGACCTCCACCTTTGATGTTCTGTCCCACCCACAAGCAGAGACCTCCTGTTACCTCCCTCCAGGCCTCCTGATGCTGACCTCCCACTCTGATGGCTGGCCCGGACCCAGCAGTTCCCTCAGTCTCATTTCCAGGGATCAGGCATCCACAGCAGACCTTGTGCAAGTGAGGACAATTCCCACTGTACCCTTACACTTAGGCAAAAAATATGCCTGTGTCATAAAGCAATTCCCATTTTAGCAAGACCTTGTAAATGTGGGCAATCACTATGTGACAAGCATAGTGTTGATGTTAAAGATTTATAAGAGTGTCAGAGATGGAAATAAAATATGATCCAGGTTTTCCAACCAGGAACTGTGTCTATTCATGGAGCGACCTCTTTAATTCTACTTCAACTTTCTAGTTTCTGGGTTGGCTCAAGCAATGTCAAAACCTGTGTCTGCAGCACCGGCAGCTTGAGTGTGGGAGTGTCAGTGCAGATCTATTTCTGTGGCAAGTTCAGTACAGGCTGAATTTAAAATATGGGAAACAAAAATGAGGCTCATGGCTATTCTACCGAAAGAGGGAAAAGAAACACAGGACTTCTACAGAAGCACCATCACCCTTTCTCCCAACTGCAACCTATTACAAATGTTTCTCTATTCCAGCTCCTAACATGATGTGCCAAGCTGAAAAAGAGGCAAACCATTGTGGGGTTTTACTGTGCCTGCTTTTAGTAGCCAGCTCTGGTCGTGCCAACCCTCCTATCCTCTCGCCAAATATAGAGTTGCAACACAGAGGAAATTGTCTTCTGCTGAGTAGAGGAATGGCAAAGTCTCCACAAATGAACAGTTGATGAACTAGTCTTACTGTTGCTTGGAGTCCAAATGGAAAAGGGAGGGGCATGGCTGTTACATTACAGGGTCACACAGATTCTCCACAACATAGCAGGCGGAGTGGGGGTTGTCACCTGAGGAGGGGGCCGTGTGTGTGTGTGTGTGTGTGTGTGTGTGTGTGTTTTAACCTAAGTGCTCAAAAGAATTTCCACCAATAGCTGGAGTCTAACATCAGTGAATAAGATTAAAATGACCCAATTACAAAATTAGTGTTTCTAATGTTAGGCAGTCTTGTTTTGTGGCAGTTTGAGTTCTTCGTGTTTCCTGATGGAATGCTGTGCATTAGCATATCTCACATGCCCCTGATAGAGATAAAACTAGTGAAAATGCTGTTACATGCGAGCTGACCCAACATGTTCTCTCTAAGCATCCTCACTGATTGATTTTGGCTGGACCTCCACAGTGACTTGAGAGCACTTAGATCACCTCATTTCTTCCACTATTGGTTTCAAGGTGCATGAAGAAAATGGGGCCTTCTCATTTATAATAAGCAAACAGCTTATGATAACAAAATGGGAAGAAAGGAGACAAAGGAACCAGTTCCCTTTTGTTCCCTAAGGTCTACCCTTGGCTTTGCATCATCTTTTGTCTGGAATAGCCTTCTGATCTCATGAGCTTCCATAATTCAAGTGGTGATTTGTGGTGCATGGTTGCTGACTAAGTTTTCTTTCTCTTTAAATTCCTTTGTCTGCCTTTCTGGCATTTTCAACCTTCCACTCTTCCATGGGAGGAACTTCAAACAGAAGGCAGAAGAGAGAACATTCTTCCTTTTATAAACATATAGAAATAAAAAATAAAAGATAACAAAATATTTTAATACAGAGCTGAACTTAAAAGACAAAAAGGAAAATCTAGCAGAAACAAATCCAGATCCAAAGGCAGAACCTTCAGCTCATGACCCAAAATGATAATACAGCCTGATGGTGTATTGGATCTGTTTGGCCATGCAGCAAATATCCCAGCAGTGATAGGAAATATAGCTGTTGGCCATGCAGCAAGTATCCCACCAGTGATAGGAAATATAGCTGTGAGGCCAGGCAAGGTAAAGATCTGGAAACAAAATCCTTAACTGGGACTCAGGAAAAGAAAGACTGTCACTAGCTTTGGGGAAGTGTCAAGAAAGATTATATCTGCTCAACTTTTATGGAGATAAAGTCTCCCATGAGAAATTGAAGTCTCGGGCCTTTAACACACACAGGTGTGAATAGAGTATTGTATTACCTAAAGTCTGAAAGAAACAGCAAAATGAGAATATTTTAATATTAAGATTGTTTCTGGATCAATAAAACCTTTGGAGCACCTAACAGAAGCAAAGATAAAACTATTCTACAGCAACCTCTACCACTCAAAGCATGAACATGATACCCTTATAAATAAATATGTGATAAAGATGAGTTCAAACTCAAGGGGAGATGGTTTGCTGAGAGAATCAGAAAATGTAACAGATTAACACTAACAAGAATATAAGATAAAATAAGCCGAAAGTGACTATAAAACTACCTCCTTAAAACTATTAAAAGAGTAGAAAAAGGAGAAAAAATAGTGAAGGGCAATATGAAAAAAATGGCAACTTGAAAAAGAGCAATAGCATCATAAGATGAAAGTATTAATTAAAATTAAGAACTCAACTCAGCAACAGCATATTAAACATAGTTGAAGAAATAATTAGTGAATTAGAATATGACCCTGAGAAAATTATGCATAAAGGAGCACAGAGATCTCTCTTCATAGAGATGGCAAATAGAAAAGAAAGGTTAATGTAAGATCTATCTGAGGAACAGAAGACTCAGCATATATCTGATAGGGATTACAAGAAGAGAGAGTAAGCAGAAAGAGAGGGAGTATTTGAAGAGATAACTAAGAAACTTTAAGAAATGGCTAAAGACATCAATTCTCAAATTTAAGAAGCATACCAAGAGACATAAATAAAAACAATCTCCTTCAGGGGCACCGGGGTATCTCAGTTGGTTGAGCATCTGACTTCAGCTCAGGTCATGATCTCATGTCTGTGGGTTCAAGCCCCACATCAGGCTCTGTGCTGAGCCTGGAGCCTGTTTCAGATTCTGTCTCCTTCTCTCTCTGTCCCTCCCCCGCTCACTCTCTGTCTCTGTCTCTCAAAATAAAATAAAGATATTAAAAAAAAAAAATCTCCTTCATGCATGATAATGAGACGACAAAATACCAATGATGTGATAAAAATCTTAATAGCATCCAAAGACAAAACACAGAAGCTGAAAAGGTACAATAGTTAGCCTGGTAACATACCTCTCATAATAAAAGCCAGAAGGTAATGGGAAAAGGCTTTTTTTTTTTTTTTTTTTAATGTTAAAGAGCAACAACTGTTACAACTAGGAGGCAAAAGATTCATTTAACTCAATAACTGAAGAGAAATCAATAAAGGGACTAGATACAAAGTACAAGTAAGAGAAGGGTTTAGAAAAAAAGCATCAAAGGATGCTGTATTACCACAGGCTTACTAGCAGCTAGAAATGATACTCCTAAACCTGAAAAAATAAGAGGGAGGAGCCATTACTAGAACTTGTAGAAAGTTGGTAGGGAAGGCCACCTGACGGTAGTGTTGGCCTCTGGTCAAGGGAATCAGTCAACTTAGAATAACTCATCAGAAAGGAATTCTAGGAGGAAATAAATACCCCATCTTCTTCTCCTCCTTCCAATCTCTCTTCTGCCAGTCTCCATTGTTTTATCCAATATGAAGCCACGGAGACACCAATTTAGTCTATATAGATCTCAGTCTCTTGGGCTTCGAGAAAGATGTAGAAGAGTGGAGAATGAGTCTAGGTAAGTAAAAAAAGTACAAGTATCATCATCAAATCCTGCATAAACCAAACTATCCTTCAAACCTGAGTTCACAATAAAGATTTGCCCAAAGACTGAGAGATTTTACTACTCCGGATAGCTGAAAAATCTGGTAAAGAATATATATACTTAAAAAGGAAGAAAGTAAGCTGAAAGAAAATAATAGGTTAAAGATTAAGTAGCAAGCAATAAAATTGTAAATTTTTAGTAAGTCCACACAAATATAGTTATAAACACAATAGTAGCAGGGGAGGACAATGTCAAACAACAATTTTGACATGGAAGGGAATAGTGAAGGACATTACAGCATTAAAGTACCTGTGTTTGGTAGAAGAAAGATAGAGATACTGACTAATTTTAGCCTTGATGTTAAAAATGTAACAATAACTACAACAAGAGCATAAATGGAATGTTTAACTTCCAAATAAGTACAAGGAAGACAAGGAATGATGAAAATGTTATGAATCCAGGAAAAAAGCAGAAATTTCTTTTTAAAAAAAGATCTACAGTAACTAGAAAACACAAGGTAAGATAGTAGAGATAAATTCTAATGCATAAATAAGGCAGACAATTGTACAATGTGCAAGGAGAGAGTTTAAATGAAAATGAGCAATCTTTCTAGTTAAAAGACAAAACAAACATCCTATTAAGATGGCTTCTTAGTGTCTCACTTAACACTTCTGCAATAATATATACAAGGCTCTGAATGGCTCTGAATTTTACAGAATTGACTTTCAGTGACAAAAACCGAACTCAAACTTGCTTAAGCAAAAACAAACAAAAAAAGGGGGTGGAGGGGGTGAAGGGTATTATTTGTTTGCTTTAGAACAAGAAATTGAGACATAACTGGAGTAAAATTTCAAACTACACTGAGACAGTCTCAATTTTCTTCCGAATTCCATGCCTGATTCCTTATAGCATTCAGTACTTCTTTCTCAGGGTGCTGAGAAATACTTGCATATAATTACATAATACCAGTGACTCCATTGCTATAATTGCTTATTTATAAGTCTATGCCCTCGACCCAGTTACCAAATCCTTTGAGAACAAATACTGTGGTCTCCTCATCTTCATAATTTTATCCCCTACTGTAGATCCTGATGTGATAATAAGCTAATACATGCTTAATGACAAAAATAAAAATTAATGATTAATAATTAACTCTGAACAGTTCTTATTTATGTACATATTCTCTCTCATCATCAGAATATCAGCTTCTTGAGGTGGTCTCCTTCCATCTATCTCTACATTCAATTCTCATGCTTCACACACTGCAAGGCGCCCAATATGTACTGAGTGATTATGTGAACAAATAAAAAGGATTTTACTCCTTTGTTTTATTTTTTTGTTTTGTTTTGTTTTGTTTTTTTATTTCTAGGAGAGAGAGAGAGACAGCATGAGCAGGGGAGGGTCAGAGAGAGAGGGAGACACAGACTCTGAAACAGGCTCCAGGCTCTGAGCTGGCAGTCAGCACAGAGCCCGACGCGGGGCTCGAACCCACGAACCACGAGATCATGACCTAAGCAAAAGTCGGACGCTTAACCGACTAAGCCACCCAGGCGCCCCTACTCCTTCGTTTTAAATACAACTGACCTGTACAAATTAAATGCTATAATGTGAATGTTCAGCTTTAAATTTTCAAATGTGATCCCAAAGTTATTACAAATGTGCTTTGTACCAAACACTGCGGTCAGTATGTGCTGACTCAGCTGAAGCAGAAGTGAATGGAGCCATGTGCTCCTTCTACATCCCAGATCCGAGTCTATCCATGCAAATATGAGCTCAGCCTCCACTGGAGGCTTCTTCCACCACATTTCAGTGGTTTCTTCCTCAGTATTCTCTACAAAGACTTTCAAGCTGCATCACTAATTTTTAATATTACCACATGTCAATCAACAAAAGATTATTACCCATTTACTCTAATACTTCTAAAAAGAGGATACTGATTGAACTTGACAACATTTAAGTAGAACCTTAATTTGTAGAATTAGCCAAAGAAGAGAATAAAAAGCCATCAATTAGAAGAAACGTAGGTAATCATGTAAAAGATTAGCAAAGGCACAGGTTGGGTAAGATAGAAAATGAGTGAGGACAATACGAAACTTGTCCAGCAAGCATATTCTCACCCTCCTGTTCCTCCACCTTCCATAGACGTTAAAAGCACTTAATTAAAACCAGTAAAGAAATTATACCAAGGAAAAAATGGAGTGCACCAGTTATAATTAGCATTGTAAGTGCCTTGGAAAGCCTGCCTAGAATAGTTTTTTCCAAGCTTGTCAAGTTTCAGAGCTCACAAATCTCGTCACGCAGCTCAGCTCAGTTCTCTCCCATCCCCTGCTCTGTTCCTCTTAGCCTCCTGAGAATGCATGTATTTCCATATGCTTATTGTGTGTCTCATAAAACGCATTGCCTCTATATGAAAAATGTATGAGACACATCATACTGTGCAAAACAATGTCTCCAAATTGGCCAATTATATTTTGTGCAAGTTCAGAATTGTTCATGATGTTTCTGATACACAGCGCTCCTGGCTGTGGGAACTGTGTTCCGCATAGTTAAAACAGAGGGCTTGATAGCTTAATTGTACTTAATGAAAGAAAAGGTGCTTAAAAATAACATGGAGAGTGATGCCAGTGTTTTTAAAGGTCTGCTCTAGCATTTACAAATTACATAACCGTTTTTGAAAAGGAGGGAAGTATATAATTTTTAAACTGTTTTAAGTGGCTAGTGTTCTTTCTCCCCTATCTTTCCAAAATAGGAAGTAAATCCCCCATCCAAGATTTCCACTTCTTATCTGCTGCTATATTTATCCCCAGGTGGCTGCTCCTCTCTTCTGACCCAACCTTGCTGTCTGGTTTCCATATGTTGAACTCAGTCATCCACTTATCCCATGGACCTGCTTCCTGTGTGTATCTTTCTCTCTCTCTCTCTCTCTCTCTCTCTCTTGCCTTCTCTTATATAAATACATGTTTCCTATTAACTCTTTTTCTTTTGACGCTTGCATCACATTGCCTTTGTGAGACTTTATCTCATCTTTTATTTATTTATTATCACAATTCTTCTAGTTTTTCCCAACTGTTCTCTGAAGTCATCTCACTCAAAAGCTATCACTGAATTGCACACCTATATTTTGTTGATCTAAATGTTTTGTAAAACCCTCTGGTAATAAAGAAGAATCATGATGATCTTTTCATGAAAGTATTGTCCTAGCAGGAATCTTATTAATATATTAGGAAATGTCCTTTCTCCATTCCTACTGAAGACCGCCCAAGAGAAATCTGTATGAACTCCAGCAATAAATACCTTTGTTAAACATAAAGAACTTTGAGACAGTTATTCTCTTGCAACAATGGTTAGTAAGATAAATTTAAACTCTCTTTTTAAGGAGTCCTTAAAAATAGAAAACCTTCTCTAAGTCCATTCACAGCGGTAACTTCCTTCTCTCCACACCAGAGTGTTTATAATCTGAGCCACTCAACTCAGCAGCTAATTACATACCGCCTTATATCATTATCTGATTATTTTGTGGATATATAGCTTTTCTCTGTGGTTAAATTATAAGCTCTTTGGCACAACAGTTTTGTCTCTATTTGTATCACCTTATAGTTAGTGATTTGTAAATACTCTGGCTTAATCCGAATACATTCACGATAGATGATGGTTAAAGAAAGGAAGCCATGGAATAGAGACAAAAATTTCTCAAGGTTCCTTCCAGGTTCATGATGTTCCCATCTTCCAACTCTTCTGTGAATTTTCCTCAAAATCAAATACCAATATACTTTCCTGGTTTCCTCTGTTTCTTTTGCCACACTCAGCTCCCCTCACATAAGGTTTTGTGGTAAATCTTCAGTAGAAATGAATCAAGTTCAGATACCAGTCAATCTACCTATAAGAACCATTTTTCATGAAAATGGTTAGAGGTTTCTGAGTGGCTCAGTTTGTTAAGTGTCTGACTTTGGTTCAGGTCATGATCTAATGGTTCATGAGTTTGAGCCCCATGCCGGGCTCTGTGCTTACAGCTTGAAGCCTGAAGCCACTGAAGCTGCTTCAGATTGTTTCTCCTCTCTCTCTCTGTGCCTCTCCCTGACTTGAGCTCTGTCTCTTTATCGCTCTCTCAAAAAATAAGTAAATAAATAGACTCAAAAAATTGTTGTAAGAAAATGGTTATACTTACACTGACATATTTGGAATAAGAAGTCCAGTCAGTTCTGTGGTTCAATGTTTGAAGACCGTGTTTTCCAACATATGTTCCATAAGAAGTCAATGAATGTCACATACAAATTTTCCCATAGCAAAATTAGGTTTGAAAAAACTGACTGAAACGATGTTAAAGGAGTTTCTTTTGCTACCAGATTGATCAGAATCCTTTAGGTAAAATTTATGGCAGAGAACCTCAAAGAAGCAACACAGTATGCAGAGTTTATGTAACCACAAAAAAACTTTTCTCTGCTGACTGGTCCCCAGAACATATTCTGAGAAATGTTGCAAGGCTGAATGGATGAATAAAATAATTTTTGAATAAACTAGTTAATTGGCATCCTTCCTTTCCTAATGGGATGTGTATGTCTGGACAACATATGCTACAACGAAAATTTTACAGCCACTTACAACTCACCAGAACCCTTAAATTGATTTTATGTGTTAAAACTCCACTTTTGGGGGCGCCAGGGTGGCTTAGTCGGTTAAGCGTCCGACTTTCGCTTAGGTCATGATCTCGCGGTTCGTGGGTTCGAGCCCCGCGTCGGGCTCTGTGCTGACTGCCAGCTCAGAGCCTGGAGCCTGTTTCAGTCTGTGACTCCCTCTCTCTCTGACCCTCCCCTGCTCACGCTGTCTCTCTCTCTCTCTCTCCTAGAAATCAATAAAACATAAAAAAAAAAAATTAAAAAAAAATAGAAATAAAAAAAAATAAAACTCCACTTTTGTAGCTGTTAACCTGTCATACCTATTGGGCATAAGATACATAACAGGCATGGGGGGTGGGAATCAATAGTTCCTAAGTACTCAATGGTAGTGAGCACATTTTATATTTCTTTCTTTATCTCTATTCTCAAGATAGAACTTGCCAATTGGTTCTGTATCTAGAAAGATAATCAGGATTGTGAGGGGAAAGGGGCTATGTCAAGTGATGAAAACTTGAAGGAGAACTGGGATTGCAAAACTGTCTTCAAATACCTGAAATGGATAAGGCTTATTCTGTTTCATTCCAAAGAACTGAACTAACAATAGATGCGTGTAACAGAGGGATAAGAAGTTCAGTATAAAGAAGAATCTATAGCCCTACAGCTGTCCAAGAATCAAATAAAGGTTATACGTTTTCAGTGATTATTTTTTGGCAATGCTATTGAGTAGATTCTTATTTTTGGAAAACACTGATATCTAAAATGAAATAGAAAATTATTCATGTCAGTATGGCTGCCCTACCAATTATATATGAGCTGAGTTCCCAATAAAAAAAAAACAAGGAGAGTTACTTAAAGAAATACTATGCTTTAATTATAGCTTCTAAGTATAGCAAATCAACTTTCACATAGTATGAGCTCAACAAGTGAGGCTGTTCTTGAAATGCCAGCTTTTTGTACTAATTTTCTCACTACGATTCTTAGCAAAGTCTCCTCTTGCCTGTTTCAATTGCTTTTATCTGACAGACCTCAAGGTTCATTCCCGCTTTAAAATTCTATTGGTTGTCTGTATCCTAAATGTATTTCCAGGAAAAGCGTTTCCCTTGAGAAGTCTCTGGCAAAGTTAACACAAAAGGAATGCATCTTGATTCTGTGCTGCTCTCCTGCCTCTCCTGCAGAAGCTTTTCTTCCACGTCTGTTCTCCAGCCTGGCCCCTACTCCAGGCCCTTCACCCACACACACACCCCCACCCCACCCCCACCTCACTCTTACTCTCCCAGTAGCCAGTATCCTTCTGAGTGAAACCTCCACCACGGCAGAGATTAACATAAAGAACTATCAACAAAGACGAAGGGAGCTTAAGAAATCTCCACCTTGGCACGTGGCCCACCTTGGTCTCATCTTAAGCCAAACACTGACTGGTGGTCAAGGAATACAATGTGTCATCACTGCAAAGATCCAGGTATTTACAGAATCCATTGTACCTCAATCACACACATCTCAAATAAAAAATTCAGAGAGTAAGAAATCATTCAATTTTTCACCTGTATTGAACCCATTACAACCCAGGTTAAATAAACTGAAGTGCTATTCTAAGCACTTTACACATATTAACTCAGAAGTAGTCAGGTAGGTAGTCAGGTTTTATTGATGTATAGTTGACATACAATGTTACATTAGTTTTAGGTGGAGAACACAGTGATTTGACAAGCTTATACATAAGCTATGCTCACCCCAAGTGTAGCTACCATCTGTCACCAGACAACGCTATATAATACTACTGACCATATTCCCTGTGTTGTGCCCTTCATCCCTTTGACTTTTTCATTCCACAACTGAAAGCCTGTATCTCCCTCTCCCCTACACCCATTTTGCCCTTCCTCCCATCCCCCTCCCCTCCAGCAACCATCACTTTGTTCTCTGTATTTATGGGTCTGTTTTAACTTTTTGTTTTAACTCAAAGGTATTTAAAACCAAAGTGATTTTAAACTATAATTCCTCTATAATTATTGGTGAATAATTTATCACTTTAATTGATCTCTTATTTATCCCAATCTTACCCATACATTTTGCATAGAGCACATTAAAAAAGTGCAAATTTTGCAACTAAATTAAAATAATCCATTATTAAAGTTCAAAACTGGACCCACTGTAGATACACATAACAAGCAATAGAGTGTGCCTCAAATTATCATTTTCTATTTCATATATATTAAAAACCTCCTGAAATATCCTAAAGCAATGTCAAACTAATAAATGTGTTGGATGTCTAGTGTTATCAGCAGATATTATAAATCAAAGGCAATGTGTTAAAGGGAATTATGAAAGAAATATTTCTAAAGGAGATTGATGTTTAGAATGAGATGCCTGGAGCATAACCGGGCTTCTTTTTTCAGTCCAGATATTTTGATCCTTAAAGTACGTTATGATAAGAGTTTTTATACTTATGTGCTCAAATAATAAGCCCATATATTACTCAAACTTCTACTGTCAGAACTATAATAATTACAGATCATTTTTTCAAAGCTTGAAAGTTGTGGGAAGTCTGTGTCTTCCCAAAAGTAAAAGTCCAGCAATAAACCCACCCTGGAATGATTTAGTATCTGGTTGCAAGATCACATACCTCTTTTGCTATTTCATTATTAAGGATGTCTTTCTTAATATCCTTTCTCAAATTAACACTTTAAAATAAATTTCTTCTACTTCTGACCAAGATGAAGTAAAAAGGACTGGACTTACCCTCCTACTTAAAACAACCAAAAGGAAAAAAGAAAAAAATGTATGAAACAGTGGTTGTCAAGACACTGGACATTGGAACAGAGAGATGGAAAACAGATGAAGTACTGATTACCCCAACTTACTTCCTTGAGCGAGTTCCCATAAAGTGGTAAAGAAAAACAGGGAACAATAGGCAGAGGCTGTAGACTACTTGAGTGGAAGAGAGACAAAGTAGGTTACCTGTGGCAGAGAGTTATCCAGGAAGGAACTCCAGAGATCACCAGAGGTCACCTTGAATCAACAGTCTGCCACCATTCAGCACAAATGTGTGAAAAACTACATGAGGCCAAGGAAAGAACTACCCAAGGGTTTAGGATTACCCAGCACTCACGGAGTTCAAGAAATAGCACCCGTTCCCACTAGCTGGACTGGAAAAGCTTATTTTCACGGGGTATTGAGTACCCAGAAGGGACTTGCATCAGCAGTGGGGAATAATCAGCCCTAGATTAAATACTGTCCTGGTCCCACCTAACAAATCTTAAAAACAAAATCCAAAATGACTAACTAGTTAAAAGTAACTAAATTACACCCTGGAACAAAGTTGAAGACTGTTTATAAGAATACAAAACTATCTAGTACCCAAAAATGCAAAATGTATGCTTGGCATCCAAAGATTACTAGGCATGCAAAGGAGCAGCAATGTCTGACCTATAATAAGGGGAAAAAAAAAAACAATCAATCAGAAAACTGACTGAAAATTGGTGTAAGAATGAGTACATAACATCCTTTTAAAAGTTATTATGTTCAAAAAGTTAAGTTGAGATACCGAAGAGATTATTAAAAGACCCAAATAGGAATATGAGAATATCCAGCACCTAAAAATGTAAATTCCACAATATCTGGAATCCAATAAAAAATTACCAAGCATGGAAAGAAGCAGGAAAATGTGACCCATGATGAAGAGAAAAGCAGATAAGAACAATAACGGCTATTTTAATTCAATTCCATATGTTGAAACTTTAAGTCATAGAAGACCTTTAAAAAGGCACAAATTAAATTTCCAAAGATGAAAACTATTGTCTGATATGAATACTTCACTGGACAGGTTGAAAAGCAGGCTAGACATTGCAAAAGACAAGGTTAGTGAACGTAAACATATTGTAATAGACACTAAACAGAATGAAACAACAACAACAACAAAAACACAGAACAACAAAAACAAAAAGGAATAGGACATTAGGGATGCTGACAAACTCTGAAGCAGTTAAATGTGTATATAATGAGATTCCTCAAGGATTAGTATGATGGAGGGGACAGAAAAACATTTGAAAAAATAATAGCCAAGAATTTTCCAAGCTTTATGAAAACTATAAAGCCACAAATCCAAGAAACACAGATCCCAAGCACAATTTCTTGAACAAAGCTCAAGAATATGCATATGGGGGGCACCTGGGTGGCTCAGACAGTTAAGCGTCTGACTTCGGCTCACGTCATGATCTTGCAGTTCCTGAGTTTGAGCCCCACGTTGGGCTCTGTGCTGATAGCTCAGAGCCTCGAGCCTGCTTCAGATTCTGTGCGTGTGTCTCTCTCTCTGTCCCTCACCCGCTCGTGTTCTGTCTCTCTCTCTCTCTCAAAAATAAATTAACATTAAAAAAATAATATTCATAGAAATACAAAAGTATCCATAGAGAGAAGTACATCAAAGCACATCATAATTAAAGTGCTCAAACCAGAATACTTTAAAAGACGTCGGAGAAAAAAAACAAAGTTCTATTACATACAGAGGAATCTAAATAAGAAGTCCAGAAGATTTCTCACTGGAAACAATGTAAGTAAGAGGATAACGGAGAAACATCTCTAAAGTACTAAAAGTGATTACCTGTCAACCTAGCATTGTATACCTCATGCAAATATCTTTCCAAAATGAAGGTTAAATACAGACGCTTTTGGACATACAAAAGCTGGAGGCTTGGATCTGATGACTACCAGATCTTTCCATAAAAAAAAAAAAAAATGTTAAAGGAAGTCCTTCAGGCAAAATGAAGATCATACAAGACAGAAATAGGTGTCTACACCGAGGGATGAAAAACTGTCCATGATAATGACATGGGTAAATAAATGATATTTGAGATAACTCCAAACTGAATACAACCCAAATGCCCATTAATAGGAGAATGGATATTTATATATTATAATGAATAAACTACCCAGTACAGCTTTTTATGCAGTAACACAGTGATTGTTTCTGAAAAGTACTATAAATTTGGTTTTGGTCTCCCCTTTAACTGAAGAAATTATGAATGTATCCACTTTCATGTCTTTGTTTTTCTGATTTTTAAAATGTTAATTTCTATCATTAACCTTGCTATCTTTATTTGATGTTAGATGCATTTGTCTAATATACCTACTTATTTTTATTATAAAAGAGGCCTTTCTCTTTCCACCATCTTGGAGACTTTGGGGGTCTCCTCGGAAAAGTTCTCCTAAAATGATAATTATGTCTGCAAGGCGGTGGTCCAAGGCCATTTTTGCTGTCTATAAGTGGGTTTTCCAGAACCAGAGGGAAGACACAGCTCTTCTTAAAATGGAAGAGGTTTATATTTGAGATGAAACTGAATTCTATGTAGGCAAGAGATGTGGACAAAGCAAAGAACAGAACGGTGGCTCCTGGTAGCAAACCAGATAAAATCAGAGTAATCTGGGGAAAACTAACTCATCCTCAGGGAAAGAGGGGCAGGTTTCATGCCAAATTCCAAAGCAACCTTCCTATTAAGCCATTGGCCATAGAATGCATGTGATGCAGAATCCCTCAAGGACTTAAATTACTGAAAAGTAAATTTAAAAAGGTGTAGATTTGTTCTCTTGAAAAAAAAAAACAACACCACCAAAACTATTTTTATTATAAAAGAAAGATTTCACTTGGCAAATAAAAAAGTCAGGGTGCAAAATGACATCAAGTTAAAAGAAAGAGTCTCCATTCCCTTAGCACACAAACATCCAGTTCCCCAAGATAATCACTCAGTGATCTCTAGCATTGGTTCCTCTAAGGAGTTCCATTTTATATTACATTAAATGCTTTTATCTCTATTTCTTGACTTATAAAAGTACATCTATTTTCTCCCTTTTATGATAAATAATATACTTACACTAGGATCCACCTCTCATACTCACTCTCAATTACTATTTGTTTCTTTTATACTACCATTGACTTTTATTATCATTGCCCTTTATAACTCTGAATAATTAATTTGAACTATTCTTATAACCCTTTATATAAGAACATATATTAGCTCAACCTAAGCTAATACAACAATGCTTATTGTAGTTATTTAGAAGCTCTGTTTTAAAAACAGGTAAGATTTATCTGGAAATATCTTCTTACTTTATGAGGTACTATACATGCAGTACCTCTAGTACCTGGCATGAAACCAATACTAATTCTCAATCTTTTGCCTTGGAAAATTTCTATTGTACTGTAAAGCTTGAGCTCACAGAGAAGTTCAGGCTACTATGAAGTAGGAAAGAAATGAAGAAAAGGATAAGTAGGAGGTTGCCTACAGTAAAATCCCTAAGCAAATGTGGAGAGAATGGGATGACTGGCTGAATGGGTTCTAGTCTGGCACGATTCCTCACTCAGAATCTTGACAAGAAGACCTGACAGAAAAGAATATATTGGTAACATTCATCTTGGACATCTATCAGAATGGCATTCCACCTCCCTCAACCGGGACTGTTTAAGTTCCTATTGAGTGATGGTTTCTACCTTTGGGTTGCCTCAGGGGAATACATCTCTCAGCTTCACTGGCATAAGACTTCCTATTTTGATAGCACTCCAATTTCTACATTGAGTAGCATATTCACTAGATGACCCTGGGTTTTTAAAAAGATCCATATTAAAAAAAAACATAAATGCAAAATTATCAAATACTTCCATGCCATATTGTTACAGGTTTCAGAAAGATTACGTTCTATAGTAGAATAGTAATAATGCTTTATGTTTGCATAGAGATTTCCAGTTTGCTCAGTGCTTTCCCACACATGATCTAATTAGATGCTCACAATAATCTTCAGTATTATTATACTCATTTTAAATATATTTAATTTATGAGAATTATATGTATTTGTAACTTCTTTCTGTAACAATGGACAAACCTGTTGTAGACCACTTTTTCCATGATGAAAAACAAGAAATGAACTATGTGTACATGTATACATATATATATTATTTCTTTACAGGCACTAGATAATCTCCACAGCTGTGAAAACTAAGGGGCCAAGATCCAAAACATAAAGGAAACTAGAGGGGCAATGCCAACATTTAGTACTGCTTTTCCCCTTACATCAGTTTTGGATTCCCAAGTGGCTACTAAGATATCAAGAAGCTGAGCAAACATGGCAACTTAAGAAGCTGAAAAGCTGAGCAAAACTTTTTACAGTTTTTAAGACTGAAAGACAAAAGTTGGAATCCAAAAAGAAAAGTCCATATTAAACTACCCAGATTTTTATTATAGACCACAAAGGCCTTAACTTTAGGAATAGAGAAAAATCTAAATTAAATCAGTACTCACAAAGACTGCATTCCAGATTTGAATTAGCTTAACCACTGATTTGGTTAAGGTGATTGACCCATACCCTAGCTGCCTGACCGATGCAAAACGCAATTCTCTAGGGATGCAGAAAGCACCATCCAAAGGCTCAATGTATCTCTACAACTGATGTCCTGCAGTCAATCAAACATGATTAGGCAGCTCAGAAAATAAGACTCTGTGACCCAACATCAAGGTAAATAGAACAGAAACAGATCCATAGAACGAACAGATAGTAAGTTATTACACATGTACTTTAAAATACCTCATTAATATGTTAAAGAAATTAAATGAAGAGAGAGAATTTTATCTAAAAAAAGAATCAAGTAAGAACTGTAAAACTGAGAAATGCATTCACTACAATTAAAACCATAATAGATGGGTTAACAGCAGAAACAGACACAAAGAGATGATTAGTGAAACTAAAGGTCAAAAGAAAATACCCAGACCAAAGCACTGGAGACAAAAGGATGGAAAATTTAGGTGGGGGTGGGGTGCAAAAGTGTGGTATTCCAAGAAAATGTTTGGAGTCCCAGAAGGAGAAGAAAGAGAACAGTTCAAAAGTAAATTTGAGGAAATAATTGCCTTGAATTTTGCAGCACTGAAAGAAGACATCAAGCCATAAATTTGAAATGTGTTTCAAATCCGAATCAGGATAAATTTGAACAAAACTGTATCTACAAAGGAGAGTGAAACTGCTGAAAACCAAACACAAAGAGAATTTTGAAGCAATCTGGGGGGGTTGAAGAAATACTTTCTTTTAAGAGAATAAGACTGAGGCCTGACAGCCAAGCAGAAACAACGGAATCCAGATGGCAAGAATGAAAACTACAAGTGCCGGAAAAAAAAAAAAAAAAAAAAAAGACAACAAACTAATTACTAAGTGACAACCTAGAATCTATTACCAAAATATATATATGCGTATATATATATATATACGCATATATATATATAATCTCCATCAAAGCAAAGGCAGAAGAGAGATTTTCAAACCAATTAAATCGACCCACGTTAAATGAAACATTAAAGCAAGTACTTCAAGAAGAAAACACAAGTTGATAGTATCAAGAAGAAACAAAAAGCAATGAAAGGGTAGAAATGTAAGTATATCTAGGTTAATTGTTGAATTTATGAAATAAAAATATTTGAGGGTTTTAAAATATAGAGAGTTAAAATATAAGACAATAATAACAAAAAGTGGGAGGGAAAATGGAGTTAAAGTGTTCTAAGGTCCTTACATTACCTGGAAAGTGGTAAAAGTACTAACTGGTATTAGAAATTAATAAGTCAGGGCACCTGGGTGGCTCAGTGGGTTGAGCTACCGACTTCGGCTCAGGTCATGATCTTATGGTTTGTGGGTTTGAACCCTACATCGGGCTCTGTGCTGACAGCTAGGTCAGAGCCTGGAGCCTGTTTCAGATTCTCTGTCTTCCTCTCTCTCTGACCCTCCCCTGCTCACTGTCTCTCTCTCTCTCTCTCAGAAAAAAAATTAAAACATTAAAAAAAAGAGATTAATAAGTCAAGACTGTATATCGAAATATGTAGAATTAAATTAAGTCAGAACAAGAAGATTAAATTATTTTAAGATGTGATTTTAAGAACTTAAGCAATTTATTTTCTCAACAACTTATGGATAAAGGAAAAAAATTGTAATAGAAATTAGAAAAATTTTTAACAAAATGGTAAAAAGCCATGTCTTGGAATTGGTGAGATGCAGCTAAAGTTGTGCTTAGAGGGAAATATATAGCCTTGAACTCATTTATCAAGAAAAAATAAAGGCTATAAATAATTGTCTAAGCATCCATTTCAGCACACCAGAAGAAAAAAATAATCTACATAGGAGAAAAAATAATGAAGACAGAAGCAGAAATTAACAATATAACATGAAACAAATATACAATAAAATGAAGAAAGCCAAAAAGTTGTTTATGAAAAACACTAATAAAATTAATTAACCTCTAGTAAAACTATTCAAGAAAAACGTAGATAGGAATCATAACTACATTTTCATGCTTATTATATTGTTAAGTTATCAGTATACATCCTATAGACATTAATAAAAGACATTAACAAATAACTTTATACTAATAAATATGAACATTATAAGAAATTTAAAAATTCAATTAAGTTTGTAATTAAAAATCTTCACAGAGCGAGAGAAAGAAAGATAGACTATAATACCTCGAGGTCCAGATAACTTTATTGGTAAGTTACACCAAAAAATTTAAAAAAGTAGTAGTAGCCATCTGACTCAAACCTTGTAGGTAATGAAGAGAAAAAAATGCTTCCCAATTCATTTAAAGAGGATAGCCATGACTTCATACCAAAACCAAACAAAAATATTCAAGAAGAGAAAAATAAAAACCAATATCTCAGAAGTGTGCATACAAAAATTCTTAACTAAATTCCATATCTAATCCAGGAATAAATTTTTTATCCCAGGGCATTTTATCCCAGGGTTTTATGCCAGGCATCCAAGGTTAGTTTAACATTCAAAAATCAATCAGTGCAATTCCCCAATAAATAAAATAAAAGATAGTGATAGCAAGTATATGATTACCTCAATAAATGCAGGAAAAACAGTGAAAAATTCAACATGTGTTTCTGATTAAAAACTCTTGGCAAATGGGAATAAATGGGAATTTTCTTAACCTGATAATATTTATCTTTTAAAAAATCCATACGAAACATTGTATTAAATGTTTTAATATTGAAAGACTTCTTAAGTCAGTGATGTGTGCTATAAGCACTTCCATTCAGAATTGTGTTGGGATTGTAGCCAAGGCAATAAGATTAGAAAAAGAAAAAGAATGAAAAGATTAATATTGAAATGAAAGAAAAAAAATAAACTCGTCACTGTTCACAAACAAAATGTCCCTGTAGTCAAAATTTTTTTAAATCTTGGATAAACTATGAGAAAGAAAACATGAGAAATTCATTTGGAAAAGCTGCTGGATGCAAAACCAATATTTATAAAAGTCAAGCGCATGTTTATATAGAAGCAACAAACTATTAGAAAATGAAATCTAATACTAACTATGGCATCAAAAATTATGTGTAAGAACACTACACTGAAAATTATTGATATAAGTTAAAGAACTAAGTAAATATAAAGATAAACCATATTTTTAGATGGAAAGGCTCATTACAAGGATGTCAATTCTGTAAAAAGTTGTCTATGGATTTCATGTACTCCCAATCAGAATCCCAACACAGAAAATAGAGACCCACACAAGCAGATATTAGAACAGTGGCCAATGTACTTCAACTGAGAAAAAAAAAAAAACAGCCTTTTCAGCAAATGGTGCTCAAATACTTGGGTGCCCACAAACAAAAAAATAAATGTAGACCCAAAACTCATACCTTATGCAAAAATTAATTCCAAAGAAATCACAAAACTAAATATAAAACATAAAGTTAAAACTTTTTGAAGAAAACAGACAAGAGACGTTGCATGACTTGCTCTTTGTGGTGTATTTTTTAATAAAACATCAAAAGCACAATTTACAAAAGAAAAAAATGAAGAAGTTGGACTTTATTAACATTAAAACTTTGCTCTGTGAAAGACACGGTCAAGAAAATGAAAAGACAAGCCATAGACAAAATATATTTAAATCACATGTCTAATAAAGGACCTGTCTCCAGAATGTGTAAAGAACTCTTAAAACTCAGAAAAAGAAACAACCCAATTTTAAAATGGGCAAAAGATCTGACCAGACACTTCACCAAAGAAGATATATAGTTGTCAAATGAAAACATGAAAATGAAAAGATAAACAACGTCATATGCCGTTAGGGGAATGCAAATTAAAACCACACTGAGGTATCACTGTGATATATAACTACATACTTATTAGAAAGACTTAAATCCCAAAACTGACAATAAATGCTGGCAAGGATGCAGGTGAACAGAACTCTCTTTCTATGCTGGTGGGAATGAAAAGTGATACAGCTACTTTGGAGAAGATTTAACAGTTTATGAAGCTAAACGTATACTCACCATAATACTCAGAAATCACACTCCTAGGAATTCACCAAAGTGAGTTGAAAATGCGTGTCTAAACAAAAGGCTGTATGTGAATGTTTCTAGCAGCTTCTTTCCTAATTACTAAAAACCAGAAGCATCCAAGATGTCCTTCAACAAAGGAATAGATACATTGTGACACATCCATACAATGAAATACAATTCAGCTATTAAAAGAAATGAGCTTTTGATTTATACACCAGCATGGATGAATCTTAAATGCACTGTATTAACTGAAAGAAGCTATATCCAATACCCTACTTAGTATATAATTTCAATTACATGGCATTCTGAGAAAGGCAAAACTAGAAGGAATGAAAACAGATTAGTGATTGCCAGAGATTGGAGAAGGGAGAATGCCTGAATGCAAAGGAACGTACAGAGGAACTTTTAGGGTAAAGGAGCTATTCTAGAGTGATGGACAAAAGACTCTGTGCATTTGTCTAAATTCAATGAACTATACATTACACAAAGAGTGAACTTTAATATAAGCAAACTAAGGAAAAAAGAGAAATCAACTATATGAAAAATTATGTTTTGACTAAAAATTATAAAACTATAGAAAAAGGAACAGTACATAATTACTATACTCTAGTTGATGAATTTCTTTCTCATAGAGATAAATAGGTTAACAATTCTGAAACTCCTTTACTTGTATACTAGGGTTGAACAAATAGGTAAATAGATAATAGACGGTGAGTGCCAGGTTACTCACCAGAGGAGGATTACAGATAAACAAGCAAGGAAGGCTAAAATGTATCTGGTACTATAATAGGTATCAGTATAAACTCATGTTTAGTTTAATATCTAAATTATTATGTTAATTATATTATATTATATATACAGATGGATAGATACAGAACACTTACAGATGAGCATGTACACATGGGTTATTAATAGGTATACACACACACACACACACATATATACATATTTGTGTATACATATATAAATATGTTTATATGTATATCAGCACTGCCCACTGAGAGGCCCTAGAAGCAATGATAACAACAAGCACATTCAATGACCATTTCTTGGTTTCTAAACACCCTTCTCCAATAAAAGGAACAAAGGCTCATTGAAGAAATCACTGATTCTAGGTCTAGGACAGTGATTATATAAAATATGGGTCCAGAGCATCTAGTAGTGCCAAAAGGTAAGGAAGTGCTCTACAATCATATAGGGATATCAAAGGGACACAGGAACCAAGCTGAGAAATTTCCCCATGACCAAACCTGGAACAATATGAGCATCAAAATACATAAAGTGGAATGGATTATTACCCAAAATAGAAAGTAAATATACATGAGTCCATACTGATATTAATTAATTAACTCATTAATTAATATATTTCCAACAGAAGAATTCCAAATAATCTGTGAAGATAGGGCCTTCTACAAGAGGTAGATTTTACTGTCCTTACCACCAGCACCACCACCACCACCACCTCCAGTGTAGGCCAGGCTTAATGACTCATTTTAAAAGAACAGAGTAAAAAGTGGAAAAATATAACCTTAAAATGGAGAAACCTGGCAAACACTACCCAGGTGATGAAGGCTGATATCACCAGCAATTCCATGTGTGTATCATATATCTCCTTATATAATGTGATGAGAAATGTACTTCAACTCTGCTGTGTTCTTTCCCAAAAATCCAGAATAATCATGAGAAAAACAAGAGAAAACTTCATGTTAGGACATTCTGAAGAAAAACTGGCCAGTACTTAAATGGCTGTCAAAATAATAAGGAAAAATAAAGAAAGGCAGAGAAATCATTATAGAAAAGACTAGAGAGACATGATAACTAGATGCCAAGATTGAATCCTGGAGAGAAAGCACATGAATGGAAAAAATGGTAAAATCCAAATAAAGTCTGAAGTTTAGTGAAGAGTAATATATCAATGTCAGTTTCTAAGTTTTGATAAATGTACCATAGTGATATAAGATGTTAACAATGTGAGAAATTGGATGAGGGATATACAAGAACTCATGTTTTTTTTCCACACATTGCTGTAAGTATAAAATTATTCCAAAATAAACATTTATTAAAATTTTCCCAACAGAGTTTGTATAGGGATTTATAAGATAATTCTAAAATTTGCATAGAAATGCTGTGAACCAAGAATAGCCAAGACAATGTTGAAGACAAACTGGAGGATTTATGCCCCAAGATATCAAGGCATCTTAAATGTATAGCTATTAAGACATTGTGTGTATTAATACAAGAATAGATCAAAATAACAATGGAATAAATTAGTGTATAAACAAACTTGATTTATAACAAAGTAGGTACTAATGAACAATGGGGAAATTTGGAAAATGTTCTTTCTAATAGAGTCCTGATCAATCAGATATCCAAGAAAATGAACCTGGACCCTATCTTACATCATACACAAAAAAATCAATTCCAGGTGAAATGTAGATGTATATTTGAAAAGAAGGAAAGCTGTCAGAAGAAACATAAGTATGTACCTTAATGTTCTGAGGTAGACAGCAGCTTATTAAACTAGGACATAAAAAAGCATTAATTGTAAAGAAAATAAGTTATAAATTAGACTACAGATTAGTAATAAAAATACAGATAACCTCATAAAAATACATGAAAAACATGAACAGGAACTTCACATGATAGAATGTCAATGACCAATAAAACCTGGGATGAATATTTGGTTAACTTTATTGATCATCAGGTATCAAAGACCCCACTAAAAAGAAGAACCACAGCCAATATCCCAGATGAACAAATCTTAGGATTGTTTGTTTGAGCTCTATAAAAAATGCTGTTGCTATTTTGATAGGCATTGCATTAAATGTGTAGATTGCTTTTGGTGTATAGACATTTTAACAATATTTGTTCTTCCAGTCCAGGAGCATGGAATGTCTTTCCATTTCTTTGTGTCCTCTTCAATTTCCTTCATAAGTGTTCTATAGTTTTCAGAGTACAGATCTTACCTCTTTGGTTAGGTCTATTCCTAGGTATCTTATGGTTTTTGGTACAATTGTAAATGGGACCAATTCCTTGATTTCTCTTCCTGCTGCTTCATTAGCTGTGCATAGAAATGCAACAGATCTCTGCATGTTGATTTTATATCTTGTGACTTTGTTGACTTTGTGTATTGCAAAAAATTAGCAATTTTTTGGTGGAATCTTTTGGGCTTTCTACATGTCGTCTGCAAATAGACAAAGTTTGACTTCTTCCTTGGGCATTAAAGAGGGTACTTGTTGGAATGAGCACTGGGTGTATATGTAAGTGATGGATCCCTAAATTCTACTCCAGAAGCCAATATTACACTATATGTTAACTAACTAGAATTCAAATAAAATTTTGAAAACAAAACTGATGATTTCTAATCACATTTAAATTTAACCAAATTAAAATTTAAACCACAATGAGATATCACTATGTATCTGCAGAGCAGCAAATAAGAAGACTGAGATCACCCAGTGTTGAGGATGATGAGGTGAGTTGTGGGAATGTAAATTGATACACTTTGGAAAATTGTTTTTACATTATCTATCAAAGCTAAATATATACTTACCCTGTGTCCCTGAAATCTCATTTCTAAGTATATACCCAAGATAAATACGTGAAAAATATACAAGAATATTTACTGCAACTTTAGTAATAATAGCAAAATACTGGAAACAATCCAAATGTCCATTAACAGTAGAATTGAAGACATAAATGGTAATACATTTATACAGTGGAAAATGATACAGCAACTAAAAACGAACACATCACCTCTATACAAATAATGTTGATGTAGCTCATAGCCTAAGCAGAATAAGACTGCACACATACACACTTCACAAACAGATAAAACTAGTATAAGAGTTAGCAATAAAGTTAATGGTTACCTCTGGAAAGGAACTCACAAGAGTATTCTCGGATGCTGTAATGTTCCATCGCTTCATCTGGGTAATAGTAACACAGGCGTATTCAATTCGTTATCATTCATCAAGCCATATATTTGTGATTCTTTGTACTTTGTGTGTGTGTGTGTGTGTTTCAGTTTAAAAGTTACTTTTAAGTGAAAAATAAATTAAAGAACTGTATAGACCTATAATACCCAGAGATCATATGGAAAAAGAAGTACAATAATTCTGGAAAGAAAGTCAGCATTTAATATTAATGAAAAAGTGAGATTTGTTTCTAACTCAATCCAGCAAACATCAAATGATAACCTACTATATTAAAGCACTATACTTAGTGATCTAAAGAGAATTAAGGAAAAAAGGACAGGTCCTATCCTGCCCACCTCTCTCCTATACTACCAACCGCCTCCCGTATGTTATTTCTAGGCTTTTAGATAGATAAGCTTTAACGTAGGTATTCGTGTGAGGGAATATTTATTCCCAATTTCTACTCTAACCCAAAGGAAAGAAAAGTATATAACTCATACTAGCAGCTTCTCTTCAACTCGCTGCAGAATGGGAGAGAGAGAACTGATTGATGAATTAGGAAGGAACAGCTAGCATTTTATCTCCATCTATCTCCTGTATCTATCTCTAAAGGTGTAGAACTTAGAACTGGAAAACCAGGGGTGTCTGGGTGGCTCAGTCGATTAAGTGTCTGACTTCAGCTCAGGTTATGATCTTGCAGTTTATGAGTTCAAGCCCTGTGTCGGGCTCTGTGCTGACAGCTCTGAGCCTGGAGCCTGCTTTGGATTCTGTGTCTCCCTTTCTCTCTCTGTCCCTCTGTCCCTCCCCTGCTCATGCTCTGTCTCTGTCTCTGTTCTCTGTCTCTCTCTCTCTTGCTCACTCAAAAATAAACAGTAAAAAAAAATGGGGAGAGGAGAAGGGGGGTGATGGGGATGGGGGAGGGCAATTGTTAGGATGAGCACTGGGTGTTATATGAAAACCAACTCGACAGTAAAGTATTTAAGAAAAAAATAAAAATTTAAAATTTAAAAATTTAAAAAAGAAATGGGAAACAATGTTATTTAACAGCCCCCTACCCAACTCCAACATGCACCATTACGGGTAATTTATAGATAAGGAGAGTAAGATTCAGAGAAGTTGCATTACTACCAACACCAAGATATAACCTATGACTACCCAACTCCAAATTCCATGCTCTTTCCAGTGTATTGTGCAGCTTCCAAAGCAAATAATATGAGAGTAAGTGGTGGATAAAGATTAATTCCAACTGGCAAGATCTGGGAAGCCTTCTTGGAAGAGCAGGGATTTGTTGCCCGGGTTTTGAAAAATAAACATGTCTTTAAGAATGATGATAAGCAGCCACCTTTTTCCTAACTGGAAAAATGACCTCCCTTTTCTTTAAAACCACACCATTTTCTAAATTTGTCTGTGGGTTAAGACATCTGTTTATGTGGAAAAATGCAAGATGAAACATTCATTTACCCAGTTCTGGCCTAATCAGGGTAAAAGCTCAATGGTAGACATCGTGGTGGTTTGGCAGTTGGTGCAGCCCAGGCTCCAGGTGGCCTTCTCTCTCTCTCTCAACAACCCAGAAATAGAAATTAACGAAAAGGTTACTGTTTGTTCACTGCACAAAGCTCTATATGCCACAGATAGAGAGTATTATCCGGCCGTCTTTAAATAGGTCGTGCAATTGCACACCCTAGCTATATGTCTAACTCCCATGAATTTCAGCATGCAAGACATAGGACAGAACTTAATTTAAAAATCAGCACCTATTCATTCATCTATTCAACAAATATTTCTGGAGCATCTTCTGCATTTTAGGCTCTGAACTATGAAGCCATGAAGATGGGATGTTTGTCCTCACTCTCCAAGAACTTGAACTCTGCCGTGTCCATGTGTTTCATTCCTATGCTAATTATTCCTAAATGCAGACTTCTCTTCACACAGGAGATCAAGCCTCATAAATAGAGTGGCTACTAAAAATCTCTTAATCCACAATAGACACCTCCAACCTATTATGTCCAAAATTAAAGTCACTTCCCCTCCTCAAACATACACAAACATCCATCCAGACATCACATCTTTTGAAAACATAGTAGTCTTCCTGCGCCTTATTACCAGCAGCCTCTCAGTCACCAAGTTCTTTCTTTTCTAAATATTTATCACATTGATTCTTGCTTCTCTGCCCTTAAGATTCCCATTCTGATTCAGGTCCTCATTACCACTGGCCTGAAATAGGGCAAAGACCACCTAAAACTCTCCTTTGCCACACTGAGTCCAGTCTAATGTAAGAGACTATCTCTTCCATCTTAAAGTGCCTGAAAAACCCCTTCATGTAACACAGTAAACAACGAGTCCCTTCTGTCATATTGAAAGTCCCCTATGATCTGGCTGCTACATATTTCCTTAGTCTCCTTTGCCACCCCAGGCTTTAAACTTCATGCTCTAGTAAAGTGGTTATCATTTCTATGTAATTATCTGCCTTCACACCTTTGTTCATGCTCTTTCCTTTCTTTGTTCTGCCTTCCCCCACCTTTCTTTTTTTCTTTTCTATGCTACTTCTTCTCTTGAGAGGCTCAACTTATTCTAAACGTCCCTCCTCTATACCTCCAGAACACACCTCATCTTGGCCCAGCCATATTATATTATCATCTGTTTACACGTAAATTCCAGAAGTATCAGAACTATATGTCAATTAATCTTTTTACCCCCAAGACCCAAGACAGGCTTAGCATACAGTGTTTAACATATGTCTACCGGTAATGAGGTTATTTTTAATGAAGACAAATAGCACAAATTTTATCAATAACATTTTATATCCATAAAATTGAATACTTACAACAATGAAAATGACTGAACTATAACACATGCAGGACAAGGATGGCTTTTAAAAGTATTATGCTAAGGGAAAAAAGCCAGACATAAAAGACTACACACACTGTATGATTGTATTTATAAGACATTCTATAGAAGTCAAACCATAGTAACAGACCCATTTTCATAACCCTTGCATCATGTAGCATCTGTGCGATGAATCACCAATCCATCCTTTGTTTCACAATAAAAATACTTCCTTCCTAAGATACTTTTGTAATAAAATCTGGAGACAGAAAATACATCATTGGTTGCCGAGGTCTTGGAGTAGAGGGAGGTGAATGACTATAAAGGGATTGGAGGGGACTTTGGGTGATGATGAAAATGTTCTGTATCTTTACTGTAGTAAATAGTTACTTGGGAAAATATACACATTTTATCAAATTCATCAAACTGTATGTATAAAGAGAGTAAATTTTACTGTATGTAAAGTATACCTCATAAAATGGTACGGTAGGTATACAAACAGCATGTTGTGAGAAGTCCAAAGAAAGGGCAAAAACTGTGATTTGGGGAATCAGAGAAGGCCTCACCAAGTAGAATGAGTAGTATTTAGATACTTGGATAATAGAAAGTAGGACACTCAATGCCAATTTTCCAAATAGTACCATTTGGTTGGGTAACTGTTAAATTACACAATAGTAGCTGTGGCTTAGAAATATTTTGCATGTAGTCTCAGAAGTTTTCTACTAATTGTTACAGACACTAAACATGCCAAGTTTAGTCCAGAAACCAAACGCAGTGGCTTGCTTTCTCCTTCCTCTGCTTTACTTGAGATCAAGTAAGATCATATCCCTGCCTGCACCTCACCGTACACACACATATAGCCACTAACTACATTTAACTGGCATTTCCAGATTCTTCCTTTACTTTGACTCCTCATGAAGCAAGTGTTGGTTCACTTCCAAAGCAATCTTCTTAGATCATTTTTTAACCTTTTCAGTAAACTGGTCAGGCAAGTTATAGCTTCAAGATAGATCTTATTAGCTGATTAAAGAGATGCCTGGTAAATCAGAATAACTGCAGTAGAAATTTTCTTTGGTTTTACAGACAATCGGCTACAAAAAGCACACCTAAATGTACCACAGATGGCCCCAAACCATGATTCTTTCATTAGTAGGTAGAATGCTTCATAAGAACTACATCTGTGTGGAATTAAAATCCTGGTACTTAAAACTTAAACAAAGCGTTTTGTGGATGTAATATTGCCCATGCATACCATAAGTCCTATATTTGAGGACATTTTCTAAAGTGAACACAAGGGTGAGAAATGTGTAATTGCTCTTAGAACCTTCCAAGGATGTAAAGGAGGCAGAGAACTATAATAAATATTGGTTGGTCCAGATTTCACTTCTTTCTTAGGAACCAGCAATATGTTCTTTGCCAATCATATTAAATCCAAACTCTTAGCTCTAGCATTTGTGGAGCAGGTTCACTTGTTCCCTATGGTATAGGTAGCTTCATTGTGCTCTAGTGAGTTATTCTGAGAGGCTCATTAGTCATCGTGAAATAGATGAATCCCTATTCCTGCTCAACTCAGATCAGGTGTCACTGACACCTGCTTCCATCAAGTATTTCAGACATAAACCCACACAGGCCACCACTCTGGAAGCTCAGTTCACTGAGGTGCTTCCCATGGGGCACCCTGCCACATGTCTTCTATTTTAAAACAGACCATCCCCAAAAAGATCTGGTGAAAATGTGTCCAGTCATTTCAACATAAAACAATAATTAACTCTTTAATTCCATTTGTATAGATTATTCCTTATATTAGCCTCAAATTATATTTATAATATATATTAACTTTTTCAGTTACATAATATAGTTTTTTCATTCCTAACCACCATTGTCTGCAAACACTTTCAATCTTTTTATTATAACTTCTTATGTTTTTATCCATTATGTCTTGATCCAGATTGCTTTAAGATCTAATAACCCAGAAACTGGTAGGAAAAACTGATGATCATGTTTTTTCCAAAAACATGAAATTTTCTTATACTGCTATTAAATACTAAGTTGATACTGTTTCATTCTTGATGTTCATAGATAAATGTAGGTTGAAATACTATTAAATATTTAAGATAGCCATTAGTTATATAAATATGCTTCCAAAGCAGTGAAGAAAAAGAACTAAGAAAATCTAATCAATACAGCAAAGACAGGAAAAGAACAAAAGAGAAGACAGTATGCAGACATATGATGACAGAAGTAAAGCTAAAATATCAGTTATAATGAGAAAAGTAAATAAGTTGACCTTCTCCATAAAAACCAAACACTCCCGCTGATTAAACAAACAAACAAAAAACAAAAAACAAACAAAAAAAAAAGATGGGCGCCTGGGTCTCTCAGTCGGTTAAGCGTCTGACTTCGGCTCAGGTCATGATCTCAAGGTTCGTGGGTTTGAGCCCTGAGTCGGGCTCTGTGCTGACAGCTAGCTCAGAGCCTAGAGCCTGTTTCAGATTCTGTGTCTTCCTCTCTCTCTGACCCTCCCCGTTCATGCTGTCTTTCTCTCTCTCTCTCTCTCTCTCTCCCCCTCTCAGAAATAAAACATAAAAAACTTTTTTTAAAGAAAGAAATAAAACACACACAAAACCACAACTGCTATTCATGAGACACACCTAAAGTAAAATGGCATAAAATTGTTCAAATTAGAAGTAGCCCTATTAACATCAGAGTAGAATTCAAGTCAAAAGTATTAAGTGAAGAAAAGAGAATTACTTTATTTCAACAAAAAGGTATATTCTACAGTGAAGATATTACAGAACTAAATATAGACCCACTAAATACCAAATATCAAAAATATATAAAGCAAAATCTACTAAAAACACAATAATTTTTAGGAATGCAATTATAAGTGGGCTTATCTTTGGCAGATTAAATAGACAATAAATAAGAATATAAACGTCTTGGATAACATAAAAAGCTTTTGTAAAAGATGCCTGCTAACCTTTGCAAATTGAGACTACATTTTCCTCTTAAACATCCTTGGAATGTTTACCACAGCATAAAATAAGTTGTTGTAAGGAAAACTTCAAATAGGAACGCAATATGGGCCTCATTGTATTTTACAGTCATGTAGCAACTTTAAAATACTCATAAGTAACATAATATTATTTTTTTTTAACTTTTAAATTATTAGTATAAGCTACTTGGGGAATAACAACAATGGAAGTTAACTATCAAAAGATATGGCAAAAGCTGCACTTGAGGAAAATTTGTAGCCCTAAGGGCTTTATTGGTAAATAAGAATAAATGAAAGTAAAGCATTCACTTCAAAAAACTAAGGAAATTAAATACCTAATTCTCACAATGACCAATATTGAAAAGAATTAGAACAATCATTGACAACTATTTGAGGTAAAAAGAAAAAAACACTATTGGTCATATAAATGAGTACAACCCTGATGGATTGCAGATTGCTAAAGAGCATCAAAATCCCTAGATATTCCACTTTTATAAATTTATTCTAATGATGGATTCACTCAATGATTTAACTTGATATTTAAACCATTTAAACCATCAAGCCTATGCTTATGAACAGTTAAATGTTTAACAGGGAATAAAAATTAATATCAACTATTATTAAAATAACTATTATTATAGTTTTATATACCATGATTACATTGACATTTCTTCTAGAACCAGGGCTGCAGAAGATACATTTTTCCTCTTTGTTCCCATAAGATATTTAAAGATTGGTCCCTGGTCCCTGCACACCCTGCATATCCCACCTCAGTCTCTATAATAGTGACAGAAACAACAGACAGAACATTGTTCCTTAATTCAACCCCCTTCCCATCTTTAAACCAAGGTTCCCCTTGGCAAACAGGTCTTCAAAAACTGTATTAGTTTATGGTAATCTGTATTCTACTGAGCATACTTCCTTACACATCAGTAGTTACAAAGAGGCACATAAGATCATCTGTCATTTAACTTCTTCCTTTATCCTCTTACAGCATAACTATGGCAATAATCTTTGACAAAATTGTAAAGTGAAATATTACAAAATCCCAATTTCCATTTTACTTACTTCTTTCCCCTTGAAAACTTAGCACCCCCTATAGGCGACTTTCTACCCTTCTCATTTTTAATCCTATTCCCTGGAAAGTTCTTGATAAACTTATTCATACTACAGCAAGAATAATAAAGTTCACGCATTTAGAACAGTGGCCAGAGTGACTGCTAGCATTTTAAGGGAGGAAGGGGAAATTTTCTAGGGTGCTTGAAAACCCTAAACATAGAATATGACCTAATATGGTCCAGTCTGGAGAAACATCATGCCAGTTACAGGTTACAGGACACCTTTGAAATCTTCAAGTATTCTAACTTCACAGCAGAAATTAAAACAATAGATGATAGATAGATATCAACCTTACATGAGATAACAAATTTGATCTATTTATGTCCTCTTCCCAAATGTTCTAACAGTTTCTATTATCTTCTCAAAATGAAATTGTGATTAAATAAACAGGACAATTTTAGATGAGCTCTCAAAATGGCCTGAGAAGGTATTCTGGTTTATGTATAGAATTTCTGCCTGAGGCTATAAGGCAGATGCCTGAAGGAATCTATTTCATGAAGACATACTCGTTTATATCTTATAAGATTCTCTCTTTACTCTGACTTCACCTAATTCTGCATCTCTTTTGGCCCCAGGAGTGAGCTTCTTAGCTTCCCAGATAATCTTTCTTTTGTCTGCTGCATTGACCTAGGGTAACTGAGGCTACTACACCTTAACAGGGGAAAGTCTAGGCAAAGTTATTTTAGCCATTCATACAACACTTACTTGTTTTGAAGGGGATGGTACTTCCCCTCAGTGGTACTTCCATTTTCCACTGTTTGTGCTTGCTCCTTTTATTATCAAGCCTTCCCTCTCCAAAAAATGGAAAAGAAAAAGAAGCCCATTGCTTCCACATTGCTGACTGGCTTACTAGAATCTCTCACAGGGAAACCCATGATAAATCTGGGTCGTTTGGAAGGTGTTAAGGAAAACCAAGCAGGGCTGACCTTATGAAGGTGTCTACTCATGTTCTGGAGGCAGAAAAAATGCAAGTCTTTGCCCTGGATTTTTCCTTTTCCCTCCTAACTTCCCTAATCTTACCAAAAGATTCCAGGTCAATAAACTAATGAAAGAATCACAATCATATATACTTTCTGAAGGAGGCAGAATATGAAAAGAAAGAAAAAAGGGAAGAAGAAAGGAACCTCTGGTTCTTCTTTGGCCAGAACTTCCGTGTGGCTTTCTGGAAGTAACTAAGGGAGTAACTCCATTGCGGGGAAATGACAAATTGCTCCTTCATGAAAGCACAAATGCTGAAGAGGGGAAAAGAGAAGTTGCTGGGTGACAGAAATGGCAACATGTAGGGAGACATTTTGGAATGAGGCAAACTTTATGGTGCTTTCAAGCCATCACTTCTGGAGTACCACCAGCCTGACCACTGACTGCACAGCTGTGCTATCAAAAGGCTTTCTCCGCTGCTCTTCAAGATCTCTCTCTCTCTCTTTCTCTCTCTTTATATCTATATCTCTATATAGAGATATAGAAGAAAGAAAATATCTATATATAGAGATATAAAGAGAGAGAGAGAGAGATGGCTTACATATATATATATATATATATATATATATATATATATATATGGCTTACAAGAAAGACATAAAATGTATTTCATATTCTCAAAGAACTCTGAGTCTAACTTTCCACCATGGAAATCTCCTATTTTGAAATCAGCCTGATGTACCGAAAACAACTTTTTCAACAAAGGGCAGACTGAAAATCAATTTGCAACCCTATTTGCTAGAGTATTTTGTTTTCTTCCACCTTCCAAGAAATTAAACACTCACTTTACCCAAAGGTAATGGTAAAATAAGCCCTAAATCTTCAGACCAACATGTGGGAACTTGGCTTGTCCAAGCTTTTATAAAAAGTAATGGAAGCAGAACCTCAAATCATACACATGGTTTCAGAGGTCCCCATCCCATCTTTAAGTCAGCTGTAACTAGTGCTTAGGTATGTATCTGAACAACAGAAGTTTCAAAACAATAAGTCATTTAATTTCCAGTGTTGTCTGTTCTGTGATATGAAACCCTAACATTTCAAAAGTTACCATGTATTATAATATACAACTCAGCTTTTTTATGTTTAAAACATTCCCCACATTCCAGAGTGCTAATTTGAGGCCAAAGGCCTGGAAAATGTCTCCTTTAACTCCTTCACTGACATAAGCTTGTTTGATATTTCTGTTGTCCCTAACTGTATTGTTTTGAATGATACATCAGAAGCTCTAGGACCTAAACAAAGTCTTAAAAAATTACTGAAGTCAGATGAGGAAAGACAGCAAAGAGCTGGACAATTTTGTAACGTCTTTCTCAAGCAGATATGGCCCTATTGACTGCTGTCTGGTGAGGCTGCTGGAGAAGGGGACACAGAGGAGGTACTGAGGAAACCAGCAAAAAGGATCCCCTGCTACATGAAAGTACAACAGCAGTCGACTGTCCCCAAGCTGACAGTTTCCAGGGGGAGTCATCACAGTGTAGGAGAAGCTTCATAAGTAATTAATTTGAAGTTACATGGTTAGATTTCCTGATTCTTCTTTCCAAAGCTTAATGATGTTGCCTTTCATTCTTTAACCAGCATTTTATAATGTGGAGGTCACTGGAAAAAAATTGTGTGCAGGCTTTTTTCCATTTTATGAAACTCAGGAGAAGAGAAAAAGTCAGCAAAGTATGCAGGGAAATTTTCTTCTAAAAGTCAATACATTCTTCTGGAAGGCTGCTCCCTAAGTTAATTTAAGCAAGTTGTTATTTGAAAACTGTGTTATATCTTTCGAGGGTAGTATTGCCTTTTTTTAGTCCTCTGTTGAGAGAAATTTAAGTGTGCAAACATAATTGCCCCTTTTCTTCCCTCATCCCAAAGTAGATGTTTCTTCATACTATAGAGAATCACCAAATACTCAAAACAGTTTGAATAGGTTCCTGCAATCCCCTATATAAACTCCGTGATGCTGGCTTGCACATTGTCAACCTAGGATAAATAATGCTTAAATGAGTATCCACTTTCTCAGCCAGAAAGACTATTTCCCTACCAGAATCTCCTTCCGATTTGATTTAATTATGCTCTAAGATGCTATCAGCAACGTTAAGTGCTGTAAAATTGGAATTGTATCATAGTTCGTGTTCATTAGTTTCCCTCTTTTGCTTTCTGAGAAGCTTTAGAAAGATTTCACACTCTTGCGGTTTAAAGAAATACTTCACTATAGCTTCTGGAACAGTCCTGAAGCCAAGAGTGCATTGGAAGCCCCCACCCCCAACCAATGTCAGCATTCCAACTTGTTTCAAAAGAGCTCATTAAATCACACTTTCCCTTTACATTAATCTCTCCTACTGTTAGTCATTTTCATATATTTTACCCAATAGACTGCTTTAACCACCCAAGAACATGATGTCCCTGGAGACAGGCTTTAAAAAATAGAAATCACAAAGTCATTAGTGTATAAGTCATATCACTGGAAAAAATACTGTGGATTGATGGAGCTGAGGTGAGCTTTCTAAGGCAAAGACAGGTTGGAATGCCCAAAGGAAGATGAGTGTGCATTCATAAATCCAAATGGAATTAATTGAAACAATCTAGTGGAGGTTTAAAAATAATAGCATCCATCGGAAGTGCTGCAATTGTCTTTCACAGTGGGCTCATTAGCCAGCACTATATTTTGATTACTCTTCTTCAGGGACCAGCTTTAGTCAATTAAAAGTGATTTATGATTCTGGGTCTAAAATGTAGTCGTTTGCGGGAAAGTTCATCCATCTACATAGCAACATATCCATCAAACTTTGGACTGAAAATTTTTCAAAAATGCCATAATCTGATTGGTTGACATCAAGAACTGAAAGAAGAGATTTAAGAGCCTGTTATAATCAACATAAATGTTCTATTGATTCTTAAAACCAGGAACACATTCCTTGCAGTCAAGGAACCACAACCCTGCCACTCACTCTACACATTTGGGTTTCCTTCTGTGGATCCGGTGCTGCTCTATCAATCTCTTGTTTGTTTGATATCAGGGAGTAGTGACAGACCATTCTGAGATTTAAATTAATCATGTGCTTTTTAGTTAATGACTGGTGCTTATGGATTACAACATGTTCTATATGGCCTGCATCTTAAGCCTGCCTTTTAATATGAAATATGGAAGGAAAACATACAAATCTTTAAATAAAAAATATTTTGAATGAAAAAGATCTTGCTCTTAAAGAAAATGAACTAAATGAATAAATGAGCTTTAAAAAAAAATCAGCAAAACTGCCCTTCGACTCTTGACATCTTGTTTCTTTAAACAAAAAATATTCTTGTCCAAAATACTTATGCTCTCCTCTTTTATAACACTTCACTTCACTCTTCACTTGACCTTTTCTTAATTCTGCCTTCATATCCACCTCTTGCTGTTTCTACCACATAGAGCAAGCTTTCATTAAATCGAGCTTGGGCCCCTGCAGTGGCCTTGTGGCTGGCTGTCATTTGCCTATTCTCTCTCTCTTCCTATCATCTTGCACTTCAAGTCTAAAGAAACTCTTCTAGGATACCTCATTCAGTGGTACACTGCTCTATTCCAAAACTCCAGTATTCCCATGCCTACAGCCACAACTGTACACCTGAGCCCTAAGGGTGCCACAGAGGAGTCTCCAGGTCCTCAGCAAGGAGAGCAACTAATTAGGTGGTGTCCACCTACTTGCCCGCTTCAACCAGAGCATGTGCTGTCTGATCTGCTCATAAATTAAGTGTCTGTCTTTAGTACATTGGCCCTTTCACTTTTACCTATTCAATATATTGGCAAAATATCATGTGAGAGAGTATTCCACAACCTCTAATGTGTTTCCAAACCGTTGGCCCACATACAGAATAAAGACTAAAATAAGTAAATAATTGAGTATAATGTTCAAGACGATCTATGTTCTGATCTTATCCAGCCAGTTGAAGTGGCCACACAACTGAGAGCTGAGTTCAGCTCAGGTCATATTACTTGTGCTCAAATCCAGGCCCTACCCCTTTCTAGCACTGTGATCTTCACTTAACCCATTATCTATCCTCTCTGAGCCTTTAAAGTGTTGATAGGTACCTGGCTAATAAGCTTGCTTTAAGGATTAAATAAAATTATATGAAGGAAGCACTTAGAACAGTACCATCCACAATGACCAGGATGAAGGTAACAATCAGGATTTCCTTTCAAGCCTTGGGTACTATTATTCCACCATGTGAACTCTCTATTAGAAATAAACAGCCTTGGGGTGTCTGGGTGGCTCAGTCAGTTCAGCATGTGACTTCAGCTCAGGTCACAATCTCACAGTTTGTGAGTTTGAGCCCCATGTAGGGCTCTGTGCAGACAGCTCAGGGCCTGGAGCCTGCTTTGGATTCTGTTTCTCCCTCTCTCTCTGCCCCTCCCCAGCTCACGCTCTGTCTCTCTTGCTCTATCTAAAAAATAAACAAACATTAAAAAGTTTAAAAAGAAAAAGAAAAGAACAGCCTTGTCCCCATTCCACAGATACTCCCTGGGCTTTATTTATACCTCACCTCTTGCAGGCCCATGTCCTCAGGCTGGTAAAGCCACCACTTCTGAAGTGAGAGAGGATAGTGAGGAAGTATCCATTAAAGCACCTTAGAAGTACAGTCTTACCTTTGAGCATCCTGCTTTCTGGCCACCATTCACTGAAGTGTGATATTGAGAAATTCATGCTATGCTGCAATTGCGGGGGGGGGGGAGGGCATGGAGGCAGTGGAAGATACTCGTTTTTACTGATGGAACCTCAGTTGCTTAAGAAACCCTGAGCATGTATTAACACACCCCATCCCAAAGCCAAGCGCTTACAAAGTCATTCTGATCTGGAAAATTATTTAGATTTTAAAGTGAATGCTCCTTTTGGCCTGTTTAAGCACTAAATATCCCCCTGGCCCCTTTCAAAGAACAGGAATCGAGTTTCATCTTCTGAGCCAAATTTCTTCCCTTGCTTCATTCTACTCTGTGTTGGTTTCCTTCATAAGGGAATGTATTTTAATATTTTTATATGCTTCCCAGAGCGCTTTGAAAAGGAGGGTACCTTATGAGCATAAAATAATATATTCCAACACAGACATTCTGCTTGTAATTATCATGCAAAGGCATCCTGAATTTTGATCACTAGGAGAAGCATAGTGAAGCACATGACATTTGGGGATTTCCTTATCTCTGGGATTGCATTAGGTTCCTTCAGGGAGTGGGGGGATTTTAATCTTGTCAAATCACAAGTACCACACCTAATACATTTCTGTTTCAGAATGTTCATTAGTCTTATGAAAGTCTCACTGCTACTTTCCATGCCAGCTTCCTTATTAGATTTTCAATTTTTGTACCATTGTGGTTAATCAGATAATTATAACCCTAGATTTAATATTTTTCTAGTTTTCCATTCTTTAGTAACCATAGACAGGCCCTATTATGTGTCTGCCAATTTCAAAATTCAGTGCTTAGAGGGCAGGGATCCTTTGCTTTGGCTCCTAGAGCTGTAACAAGAGCGCCGTGGATTTCCTACAAATACACATCTGGCTTTTTGCCTTTGTTGTCCAGGACAAATCAGTTCCAGGAGACTATCCATCCCCTTGAAATCTTTGGCTGAATATGGAACACCAACTGAGTTGGAGTCTATTAGCCCATTCTATACTTCTGGCAAAGATCAGGGTAGGACATATTGCTGTATTAATCCTAGGTCTTTCTCAGAGAGCTCATGCAATTGAGGTGTGGGAGAGGAAGATTATGAATTTTATTGATGACCTGCTACCATGTGCCAGACACTTTGCTAAGTCCAAATTACAAGTGCCTTTTTCCTCAAGGAATGTACCTTCAACTGAGGGAGACACTCATAAACAAATGGGTAAACTCACCATTTTTTATTATTGAGGCAAAACAAACTAGAGGAGACACTTACTAAATGGTGAGGGGTCTTATCAGGAGGTAGAATACCTCAAAAACCCATAGGAAGGGCCTCCAGAGACATTGTACCATATCTGGTTTCATGGAACCGGGTGGAGTGGGGGGAATCAACATTCATCTTTTACCAGATAGGAGCCCATCCTAAAGATAATTCCAAGCCTATTTATGACGTAACGTCAAAGATGCCCCACCCAAAGGAAACCAAATGAACCCGCTTTATGAAATGTTCCTTGTCACCAAGGGGTTATATTCCAAAGGAAAGCTCTCTGAGCTCCATTTTGTGAAATGTGACATGTATACCACCGACGTGGAAGACATGTCACAGCTGGTGATAACAGGCCACAGCTTAGGAAGTCTTGCAACATGTCTTTAACTTTCCTGAGAGGCATGCCATATGCTTCCAAAAGAACCATAAAGCTAAAACCTGCCTTCGCTTTCAGGAACACTTTCTGTTTAGTTGTGGTCTCCACACATGGGGTTAGAGAGATAAATAAAGTCAAGAATATTTTAAACTTCAACTGAGAAACTTGCCTACTCTGTTCCAATTTTTTAAACTGTCTTATGATGATAATAAGAGCATATTTTTCGATGAGCATCATCAATCCCTGATGGATATTCCCAAGAGAAGGGAGAACTCCTCAGAGAGAGTCCCAAATCCACCCACAGCTCCTATCATTCTCTTTGCACTGGGCTCTGTAGATTTGCTTAAAGATGTGTAAAGTTTCATGTAGTTTGACAGTCCCCTGAGGGCTCTCATGTGTGTTGTTTATTCCATTTTGTATGTGATAGAACATCCACTCATAATTCTCTTCCTGGACAGCTTTAGAGGCTCGGAGAGACTGTAAATATTTAGTTCTTAAAGTCAAAACTATCCACTTTTGTTCTAAATACCTCTGTTTGGGAAAGCCTCAAACATCTGTTTAGAAAACTCTACAGCCAGTTTCTAGCCTAACACAAACTATAAAGGAAAACACAACATGATATCACCTATAAGGCAGTAAGATGTGGAAGATAAGAGAGCAAGTGGGACATGGTCTGGAGCCCAGATGTATCAATTAGGATGTTTTGGGCTACAAAACAAGAAAACTCCACTCAAAATTGATTAATCAATCAGGTACACTTACTTTCTTCATGATAAGATGTTTAGAGGTGGAGAGGCTTCAGGATTAACTAATGCAGCAGCTTAATGACATCACAAGGACTTGAGTTCTCTCTGCCATCCTTGGTGGGCTTTTTTCTTCACTCTTAGTCTTCATGATTGCAAGCTGGCTGCAGCTCCTCCAAGCTTCATATCTTACCCACCAATCTTAAGAAGGAAGGAGAAGGGCACCTGGATGGCTCAGTCCGTTAAACAGCTGACTCTTGATTTCTGCTCAGGTCACGTTCTCATGGTCGGCGGGGTCAAGCCCGCCAGGATCCACTCTGCACTGAGCACAGAGCTGGCTTGGGATTCTCTCTCTGCCCCTGCCCTGCTCGCACTCTAACCAAATAAATAGGTAAACTTAAAAAAAAAAGAGGAAGAAGAAGGGAGGACAGAGGGCATCTCCTTCTTATCACTTGTTTAGAGCAAAGTATACTTTTTCAGATGCCATTATGTAGAATTATCTTTATTGACAAGAATTCTGTCATAAGACCATTTCTAAACCAGTTAATAGCAAAAAAAAAAAAAAAAAAAACATGAAGTTACTAGTCTTGGCTTAGTCTAATCACTATTTAACTTCCTGAAGCTAGGTCAATGTTTGAAGCTCTTGGCTGCATAACACCTGAACAAAACTGAGTTGGGAAGTGGAAATGACTGTTGGGTAAACAACCAAGGAAGGGTCTCTCACACCTGAGAACACAAGTGGTCTGAGTTTGCCTTTGATCCAGTCTCTCTAATGACTTCTCTACTGGTTGGGAAAGAAGACACTATGAAGCAGCAGTTCAGACCATGTCTCCAGACATATCTTCTATGTCTGGATTCAAATCTCAACTCTGCTCTTTACCAACTGCATGCCTTTAGGCAAGTTACTTTACTTTTCTGTGCCTAAATTTTCTCATGTGTACAATGTCAGAAAAAAATAATACATACCCCATGGGGTAGATTAAATGAAATAATGTTTATATAATACTTAGCCAACTATCTAGCACCTGGTATCAATAAAGATTAGTAATTGCTATTAACATAATCTGACTCCAGAAACTAGATCTCAATGCCTGAAAGGACTTAAGAATCCTTTTCATACAGCATTTTTAAAAAGCTCAAAAATCTTGCTTAAGAAGCAAGCCCTACCCTCCCCCCAAATCTCTGGAGGTAGGGAAAGGAAGATAGCATGGTTTAATTGTATCAGTAAAAGTACAGCAGTGCATAAGCAACCACTTGACTTCTAAGTTCATGTTTGACACCTGGACTCATAACCATTTCATTTATTTCAAGAGATAAAAAGAAAATCATACTTAGCCATTATAAAATAGCATATATTAATTCAAGAATAAGTTAGCTATCTCTTCAGAAAATATAGAAGGGCAAGATCACATGTTTAAAATGATATGTATTGAGTTCACAGTCCATCTTTCCACCATATTTGGTCTCTGGCTATAATCCCTCTTCTTTAATTCATTTGGTGACTGCACCCTCTAAAAATGCTTAAAATTCAAATTCCCGTGTCTCCTCCTTTTTTCCTTCTCACAAATACATTTGCCAAGAGACTTAAACAAGTGAGCAGGAATTTATAAACTCAGCTTTAAAATCAGTCCCACCTAGGTAAGTCATCCAGATACTCACTTGACATTGTCTTCAAATTCCAGCTTTGTTAATTCTCAAAATGAAGGGTTCCCTGAGATACATTTAGGTAGATTCAGATCATCATCTTCTCAATCTTTGCCATACAGTACATGTAACTGTTTATTATAAAGAATGTCTGATTTACTTGACTAGATGTTTTTGTTCTGATTTTAAGTGGATTTGGCACCCTAGGAAAGAAAGCCAAAAAGGTCAGTCAATCAAAACAAAAAGATGAACAGGTTCAAAAAGCACTGCTCACTGGTTGCTCTTTGTTCTAAGACCAGAAGTCTGTCATCTCTCTGATGTGTGACCAACACAAGTTAGAATAAAATGACACTTGTAAATTTTACTTGTACCCCTATTTGAAATCAGCCCTGAGAAAATTTAAGTCCAACACTAAGCTATTAGAACTTCCGTGTGTTTCTGGTTTGAATATGACAAACGAAATAGCAAATCTCCCCTCACATTTTTTATAAATCCCTGAAGCAATTTTTGAAGGTTGAAAAAAAAATGATTTTGGATTTTTCATAAGCTCCTTATGAAACTTATTCTATGACTTTCCTTAGTACCAAAAGAAGCTCTTAAGCCAGATGGATAGAAAGAAAATCTAGAAAGAAAGCATACAAAATCTAAAACAAAAGTACCAATCTCTGAATCATATAATACAACTTCCAGTTTTCTTTTGAATTGTGAATTTGCCATATGGAGATAATAAGGGGAAAATTCCAAATGCAATCTCCATGGATTCTTTGTCTCAGGGGGCCTAAGATATTAGTCCATCCTTACAGAAAGAAAAACGCAAAGGATAACTAATATCATACATATAGTTAGTTGGTAATTGAACTCAGAAGAAGACAAAATAATATTTTGTATATAAGTAGACAGTTAAGAAACCTTAGTTGTTCCATGTAGAGGTAGTATTCACCCAACACACAAACAAAATTGGGCAAAAATTCTTCAAGGCAATCTGGGGGGAAAAAATCAAACAATATCAGCTAGGGCAAGAATTGAAAATGACACCACCTAGGCCTGTTCTTATTTAGGAATGAGTCAAAAGAAAAAGTCTATAATAATTTTCGGACTTTTCTTTAAAAGAAAATTTTTCTTCTTTGTTCTGCAAAAACAAAAACAAGAAAAAGCCCAAAAACCAGTAATTAGCAAACCACAGATGAGAATGCATTTTCTCATTTAACACACAAAAAAGTATGCCACTGATGACCGCAAATGCTGCCATCTTAACTTAGCATGCCCATTTTTTCCTTTGCTTTTTTAAAACGCCTCAAGGAAGATACAGTGAGTTGTCACTTGAAGGGCCCTAGGAAACCAACTAAATGAGATGAAATAAGACTTTGGGGGGATGTTATTGAGTTACCCCATCCAGAGAGACCACAAATACTTACTGAGCATCAATTCTGAGCAGGAGTCCCGGCTATGTCCTAGTATGCTCTAGAGAATGAAAAGTATATGAGCTAAGTCCTTCCTTGCTCCTACAGGGGCTTACAAACAAGTAGGGGAATAAATCATGTACAACAAAGCTGTACAGAATTGCAAAGTTTCAGTAGGGTTTATTATTTATTTTCAATGAAAATAGTTTGTTTCTATTTGGTTTTAATTCTCCACTCTCTCAAACACTGACAGTAAAGATAAACCCTACCTGGGAAACAGAAGGGCCTGAAGACCTGGGGAATCCCAGCACTAACAAGAATCCCTAAAAAAGTGTTAAAGATTTCCCCTTCGGTGTTGGATTCCCCATAGAATATAAGCTCCATGAGGATGAATAGCATATCTGCAGTATTTACAGCTCTTTCCCTAGAGCCTTGTGCCTGGAACCTTCCCAATGCTCAGTTAAAATCATCACCATCATTATTATGCCATTCTGTGGAGGAATTTGGAAAACCCAAATTGCATGAGATAGGCCTGCTTAGATTCACTGCTGAACTTTTCATTGGCTAGCTCAGTTGTGGGGGAGGAGAGAAGGATGGGGTTCTGAATGAAGATCTGAGGCTGATAGAGGCGTCATCTCAAACTTGGATCTGGAGGTGCACTCATGCCTAGCCGGTGGACAGAGACACTGGGATACAGGACCCCAAAGGGTTACGTAAATAAGGTCGAGTGCAGCAGCCAAGATGCAGATAAGGCAGGAAAGCATGAGTAGGAAATAGTGCAGAGGAACAGGAGGGAGGCCTGGGAAATCATATGAGATGAGGGGCTGTTATCTCTGTGATGTATGGGTACACCATGTATTGTTGAAGAGTTAGGGATCAAGTGAGAATTGATAATAATTTGGTAACTCACCTCACATCAGATGTAAGGCATTCTTTAATAATCAAAGGGCTCAAAAAGCACCATCTGAAAATTTTCAAGAAAAACTAAGGTGTGTAGTAAGGTGATTGATTCCAAAATAAAAATACAAAAATCAGTAGCATTCATTGGAATAAACAACTAGAAAATGTTTTTAAGGATCCAACTCACAATAACCACAAAAATTATAAAACTAACAAAAATGCTCAATTCCTATTTGAAGAAAACTTTATTAAGACAAAAAGACCAGAATAAATGGAGATAGATACTTCTTATTTTAAAAAATTTAGTATTTAAAACTATCAATTCTCTCACAGTAATTCACAATTTAAAGATAATTTTGATTTATATCCAACTAAATACTTTTCATACCTAGCAAATTCTAACATTTATCTGGAAAACAAAAATGTAGAAAGGAGTCAAGAAATAATGTTAAAAAGAATAGCAAGTAGGAAATTTAACACACATTAAATCAATGAAAACACTTTGCTATTGATATAATAATAAATGAACAAACAAAATACAGAGTTCAGAAGCTGACCAATTATATATAGAAATTTAGTAAATGGGAAACATGGCATATAAACTCAATAAGGAAATAATGAATTATTCAAAAATTGGTTTTAAAAAACAGACTGTATTTGGGAAAAGATTCTTACCATATGCAAAAGTAATATCTAAACAGAAATTTTAACATAAAATATCACCTTGAAAGGGTATTTTCAAAATATTATAGTGAGGAAGACTTTCCTGTGCAAAACATATCACCTGAAAGTCAGATAGAAAAATAATAAAAGATCTGAATACCTAACTATTTACCTCTGCACAGTTAAAGAAGTCATAAAGTCAGAAGGTAAACTCCAGACTGAAATACAATATATACAGTATAAGCAACTAGGGAGAAAGCATTCAGCAGACAGTTTCTGAAAACCAATATGAAAAGTTAGGTAACCAAGAAGGAAAAAAGTGAAACAGCAATTCAGAGAAGAAATATAAATGGCTGGTAAATATTTGAAAGGATTATAAATTTCACCAATGATTAGGAGAGAATAAATAAAAATAACATAGTATCATTTTCACCCACTTGATTAGGAGAAATTAAATTCATTATTAATCATCAGGTTTGGTAGGGGTGTTGGTATAGGAAAGATTTGGACTATTTGTATAACTTTAAATGAGATACCTCTTGAGGTATCGGGCTTGGTTGGTTAAGTGTCTGATTTTGGCTCATGTCATGATCTCACAGGTTGTGAGTTCAGGCCCCACATCAGGTTCTCTGCTGTCAATGCAGAGCCAACTTCAGATCTTCTGTCCTTCTTTCTCTCTGCCCCTCCCCTGCTTGCAATCACTCTCTTTCTCAAAAATAAACATTTAAAAAAAATTGGATCCCTCTTTAAGAGTGGTAACTTCGTAGTCTATACCAAAAGTTTAAACGTATTTACCTTAGGCCTACTCTCAGAATCTATCCTGAAGAGTATCTATAGGGAAAACTTTTGTATCATTTGAAATAACAAATTTTGTGAGACTACTTAATTACTCAACAAATAGTGAAGCCTATTATGGTCTCTTCATTTATTGAATGTCACAGAATCATTTTTTAGAGAGGTAAGTGTATATGCTCTAACATAAAAAGATGACCACAACACATTGTTATATTTAAAAAGTTATAGAGTTAGAATATAAAATATGATTCAATTTTGTTTTTAAAATACTTAGAAACTACTCTGTGTATATATTAATCAAATTATGAATAAAAAACAATTAAGTAGGAAAATAAGATCAACAATGTGGCTCTGAATACCCGTGCTTTGCACAATTTAATATTGTTTTAACCATTTGAGCCTATTCTTCAATTAGATCTTACACAAAAACTCAAAAAGCAGAAAAGATAAAAAGCAGAGTTTCTGTCATTGAACCAAGCACCATATTCCCCAAAACAGCCCTGAAGTTCCTCTGAAGGACCCCTGGGTTCCCAGAAGAGGGTTTGAAAACTGCATTTGGCTAATGTGGGTTCACTAGCAAGTCCTTCTTTTCTGCTGCTCCCAGCAAATATTTTACAACAGAATGGCACCATACACATGTAATACCATATTCATATTAAACAGCAACAAAAACAAAATTGCTTAGAGAGGAACCACATGAACAATGCCATGTGAGTCTGCCCCCCACTACTCAGGGCCCTGCACAGAGTGACCGTGAAGAAAAAGAGGTGAAAATGCTATAGGTTATTCAGTCTTACTTCCCAAATGTTCTCATGGTAGAAACATCTTGTTGTGATGAATATAATTCTAGTATTTAAAAACCCATCCTTTTCTAATTAAGTTCCAGGAGCATGTCCCATTGCTGGAGAAAATTATGACAGGGTTGGACTCAGTGAATGATTAAAAAATGTCAGTCATCAGCCAACTATTTCATAGGGAAATTTAGGAGAAAATTTCACAATGTAAATTTTTGCTTATCCCACTGACTTGAGAACCTACCTAACTGCCGTGGAACATGCAATCCCAAATACATGAAAGGTGAAAGTTTCTATGCATTCAAGGATCCAAGTGGAGAGTTCATTGAAGTAATGCAGCTGCAGTAGGCTTCAGGGAGACGAAGCTATATCAGCACAAAGACCCAAGCAAGGCTAAGTTGTCAATACTATAGAACAAATTGGGAGGGATGACACTCAAGGTGAGATGGAGCTGATGACAACAGTCAGTCAGAGGAAGTCCATTCATGGAATTTAGCACAAAATCAGAGACCAGAGTATCTAGTGAGAATTTGCCATCAAGTCAGGTGGCTGTTGGTAGGTGGATAACAGGTGTGTCCCAAGAACAGATACATGGTGATGGAGAGTTCAGACCTGAAAAGTGTGCTGAGATCCTAGCAAGCAGCTGACCTCAGGGAGTTGCAGTGCCAAGCTGGCACAGGCATGGGATCAGCATCCAGAGCTACTATTTAGCAAAGAGTGACCCAACCAGCCACAATCTGGGCAGAACAAAGTAATCAGCGGGCCACCTAGCCAGCAGCTACACATCCTACAATCGACAGAACAGCCTCCCACAACAAAGAATTATGTGCCCCAAATAATGCCACGGTTAAGAAACCAGGGTATAGAGGAGAAGATAAAGCATAGTTATAGGAACAATGACACAAAATGGGGGATTATGAGTTAATTACATGAACAAAGCAGACATGCAAAACTGAAAACTACCACAGCGAAGTTGAGTTGAAACTGAGTCACCTAAGCTATCAAACCAGGTTCTTTAGTTTCCTTCTAATTAGGCACCAGGTAGGTCTTAGGATCTTGAGTGTAAAGCACACCAGCAGTTGATCCCTATTTCAACCACTTACTAGCCAAGAGACCCTGGGCAATTTATTTAATCTCTACACCTCAATTTCCTTTTCTATAAAATAGGGATAATAATAGCATTACTCAGAATTGCTATGAAACTAAAATAGGATAATGCATGATAAGTGCTTCTAACATTGTGGCCAGCTCATATTACATGGTTGATAATTAATAGTTGTAGATGAGGGTCAAATAGCTGGGCTTGGGGGGAATGTTTTTGAATAGAAGAGAGAAAAGAAGTGAAGCAGGGCATTATTGGCCCATTTCATTCCAAAATTATCTGGCAGAAGGTTTTCAGAAAAATAATTAAGTGAGGAATTAGATTTACATAAAGCCAGAGTTTTATCATGGGTTAGTGAAAACTAAAAAATGAGAACACCAGAAGGAAAATTCTCTGATATACTTGCTTAAGTGTTCCAATGTTGGGGCACCTGGGTGGCTCAGTAGGTTAAGCATCTGACTTCAGTTCAGGTCATGATCTCATGGTTTGTGAGTTTGAGCCTCTGTCGGGCTCTGTGCGGACAGCCCATAACCTGGATCTTGCTTCAGATTCTATGTCTCCTTCTCTTTCTGCCCTTCCCCTGCTTGTACTCTGTCTCTCTCTCTTTCTCAAAAATAAATAAACATTAAACAAAAATTAAAATTAAAAAAAATAAAGTGTTTCACTCTTTAAACTCCTTTGAGAAGGCTAACCTCCAATTTCCCAGAGTGACAAATTGTAGTATTCTGTGCTCAGCCTTGTATTCTGAGTTTTGTTGTTTGATGGTTGGTTGGGGTTTTTTTTTTTAAGTTTATTTATTTTTTTATTTTAATGTTTATTTATTTTTGAGAGACAGAGCATGAGTAGGAGAGGCACAAAGAGAGAGAGAGAGAGAGACACAGAATCCAAAGCAGGCTCCAGGCTCCAAGCCTTCAGCACAGAGCCCAATGCAGGGCCTGAATCCACAGACTGTGGGTTCATGACCTGACCAGAAGTCTGCCACCCAGCTGACTGAGCCACCCAGGTGCCTGTATCTTTTGTTAAGTGCTGTGAAAGCTTCTTCTTTTTCTTCTTCTTTTTAGTGTTTATTTATTTTTGAGAGAGAGACAAAGTGCCAGCAAGGGAGGGGCAGAAATAGAGGGAGACACAGAATCTGAAGCGGGCTCCAGGTTTCGAGCTGTCAGCACAGAGCCTAATGTGGGGCTCAAACTCACGAACCATGAGATAATGACCTGAGAAAAAGCCAGACACTCAACCAACTGAGCCACCCAGGTGCCCCTATTTATTTTTTTGAGAGAAAGAGAGAGAGAGAGAGAGAGAGCATGTGAGCAGGGGAGGAGCAGAGAGAGAGAGGGAGAGAGAGAATCCCAAGTAGGCTTCACACTGTCAATGCAGAGCCCAAGCAGGGCTCATTCCCAGGAACCATGAAATCAGGACCTGAGCCAAGATCAAGAATAGGATGCTCAACCAATTGAACCATCCAAGTCCCCCTGTTAGGGTTTGTTTGTTTTTTTTTTAATTTTTATTTTGTTTTATTGTTTCTCAGCCCTGTGTTCTGAAACATTCTGGGCCGATATTTTCCCCTTACTAAATCAAAGATATTATGGAATATGTTCAATTCCCCTTCTTCTCAAGACATTAACATAAAATGCTGGACTCTGTGCTTCAGCATCTAACACAGATGAATTAAGGACTCTGACCAAAAAGGCCCTGCTTGTCCTATTCTAATGTATGATTAATTTCATGGAATTTACATAATCAGAGACCCAAAAAATGAGAGGAAGTGGAACATCATTATTTTGTACATTTGTTCCTAAAAGTAGCTTGGCTAAGGTTTCTGACCCCCTGCTAAATCCCCAGACAGATCAAAGGAAAACACCAACATGTGCTGAAAACTCATCTTCATAAAGATGCCAATAGAATGTCAAATATACTTAAATTTTAAAAAATATTTCCGTAGGAAAAAAGTCACATCAAGTTCTGGTACTTTGGATCCCATCTAAGGATGGAGACTGAGCAAAATCCCAAAAGGCCCTTTCTACAAAATGGTTCACCTCCCCTTCAGCGTAGACCCCAAAGACAGCATTAGAAGGTACCTAAATAGTAGCTCCTGAGTTAGAGAAGAGGAATGTTACCAATCACCAGAGATAGAAGTCTTCATATATTTGAGTAGATGTAGACATTTGGAAATTCATGAATTCACCCTGCTAGCACATATATGTGTCCTTAAATATGATCATTTAAGATCCAGGGCAACCAGGGCCATATCCCTGCATCACGGTCCCTTATGGGCTCAATTGACTTATGTACCCAGTCTGCCTTTCTTGGAGTGTTAAGGGGAAGAGAGAGACCACAAGCCTCTTGGCCTGCTAATTGTTTCCAGGAAGAGGAAATGAGCATAATTCTGGATGACATCTAACATATGTAATTTTGCCACCTGTTTTCATACATATTATTTCATTTGAGCTCAATGTGCCCATTTTATGACTTTCAGAAAACTAACCCTCAAAAAGTAAAGTGACTCTTGCAAGGTCACACAGGCAGAAAGTTATGAAGACCCACACTTTGATCCAACTGACTTCACATCCCATTCTTGTGATTCCATACATCATGTTATTTCTCATCATTTTCCCCTCCAATGAAGAAATTAAGAAGAGGAAAAAGAGGTCTGTCTCAGCTGAGATACTGCCCATCACCCTTTCTACTGTACCTTCAGGAAGAAGAAATTTTCCAGCTTCGCACATTTCAGCCATCAATATGGAAGGATTTTATGATGTAATCCAGCCATCTTGTTCCTCAATATTCTCCTCACTCTCATTCACACAGGCAATGCTGCTTTCTGAGGGGTTATCTGTGAAATTATCACTATGTTGTATAATGTTGTACCCCAAAATTAAATGACTTGGGTCCTCTTATTAGTAGTAGTCTTCACCTCCACACTCATATCAAACTGAGGATGGAAAACTTTTAATTGTGTCCATGCAGTTACAGTGGACCCATGAACAGCATGGGGTTTACTAGGACCAGTCCCAGTGCAGTTGAAGATTCACATATAACTTTTGACTTCCCAAAAACTTAACTTCCAATAATTCACTGTTGACCAGAAGGCTTATTGATAACATAAAGTCAATTAACACATATTTTATATGTTACATGTATTATGTACCATATTCCTACAACAAAGTAAATTACAGAAAAGAAAGATTATTAAGAAAACATAAGGAAGAGAAAATACATTTACACTACTGTGCTGTATTTATCCAAAAGAATCCACATGTAAGAGGTCCTATGTTGTTCAATGGTCAGCTGTATCTTATTCTGAAAACTAACATTACTATATATATATATATATATAAAAGAATTCATGTTCGGAAGAAATGTCTGTTCATGTGCACGTGTGTGTGTGTGTGTATGGATGCGTGCATGTGTGTACAGAGAGAGGGGCAATCCACAAATTTCACAATGTAGAGACTTTAGAATACAAATATAAATTCCAAAGTTCAAAGTGAAAAATCACTTGTGTGATAATTTGTGTGGTAATGATAAACATTTGACATGCCAAATACAGATAAATGGTTAAGAATTTAACATTACAGTACATATTTACTTAGAATAATTTTTCTTAATTGAAGTTATATTTAAACCTTTAAAGTGTGTTCTAAGTTTTCTTTGGTGCTAAATTATGAAATAAATATGTGCAATTACAGGCAATAGCAGAACTGCAGATTGTGATTGTGATGGGTTATGAAGATTCATAATCTTTGACATAATAATAATTTTTGTAACTTCTATAGTAACATTCAGCTTCAAAACATTAGCTAATTAAATGCTTTAAAAAAATTCTCACAAACCATTTGAATGCATAAATTCCTCATGCCCTGTTGACATTTTATACATTTTCCATTAACCGATTTAACTTCTATTTAAATAACTTGAAAAACAACCGAGAACTCATCTAACATGAAAATAAACGCTGAAGTTTATTTTTCCTGGCTTTAGGAAGAACAGTTGACTGCTTGTTATTCTCTGCTTAAATTGCCTTTATTATTTGGAGAGTATGCTCTCCAGACCCATCCTTCATTCTCCTCATGGTCTGGGTTTATGTTACATAAGGAGACAGTCATTCACCTCTGACAACCAAAGTAAGAGGCGAATTGCCTTAGCTACATGGGACATAAGCTACTAGCCCAACTACTCTCAAACCCACATCCTCACAAAATGTGTCATGTGGGTTAAAAGGAATAAGGGGTTCTTGTATCACATTTTAATACATTCAAAATGCCTCAGTCACTTCGCCCCTTATTCTCTATTTATATGAACATAATAGTAATTTAATGAGCAGTTATTATTCATCAAACAACATGCTAAGGGCTCTATGTACATTAACTCATTTAGTAATTATTATTAAAACTCTGTAATGTAGATATTATCTTTATCTTTATTATTGTTATGATATCATCAATCTGGATAAATAGATAGACAGACAGACAAGATATTGGGGCTCAGAGAGGTTGAATAATTTGCAAAAGATAAAACAGAGCAAAGGAGAGAAAGCTGGATCTACCTGACCATAAAGCCCATTATACCAAGCAGTACACCAGTGGTTCTCTTTGCAGGCATCAGAATCACTGATAAAAATACAGATTCCTGGGCCTCACCCCACAGTTCCTGATTTAGTAGGAATAGGAAGGGTCACAAGAATTTGCATGTCTAGTGAGTTCCCAGGTATCACCCATGAAGCTCAGGGACCATGCTTTGAGAACCACAGCAGTATACTAACTGATGCTAAAATATTGATGCTTCCTCTCATTGATGGCCCTGTCAAATACATAATTTGAAATATAAATGTTTATTTATTTTAGTGGAATTTGGCCAATGTTCTTCTGGCAGGATCAAAAACAGGTGCCGGTACTCAAACAGGCATGTTTTTCCACAAAAATACCAGTCCTATGTAAGATCTTTTTTTTTTTTTTCCTGAGAGTCTCCTGTCTTCATTGATCAAATCTATAGGGGAGACACTCCTCCTAATTCATATCATTTTTCCTCTTTCTCTAAGAAGCCTTTAGCCTCTTCCTTATTCTGCTGAAGACAAGAGCATCACCTATGCATCCCTTTTCTGAATCTCACCCTGGGACCTCCCTAGTCCAGGGTCACCGATGTGCAGCTTATGCACACAACTAGTGACAACAAAGATGCCGCCACCCGCTTACAAATGTGCAGGAACTTTTCCCTGTCGGTTAACATGGGCTTGCTCTTCATCCCATAGGTTCAAGAATTGAGTGCATGATTTACAGCTATGGTAAATCTGCTTATGCTAAAAACTATGCCAAGTCTAAGATTGGAACAAGATTTTATAGGCCAAGTAGTAAACCCTGTAAAATCAGGGTTTAAAATGGAAAATATTATTCAGACTAATTATGGGTCATGCAATTGGGTAGTGCAACAGCAAGCTTTTCTTAAATGTTATCCCAAATGAGACCATCAGAAGAACATATGTGCTACAGACAGCCCAAATTCTTGGCCAGTAAGTAGAATAAGCTTGCGGTGGCAAATGGGTGTGACTACCATCAGCATCCTTGTGGCAATTTCCTCATTAGACAGCCGTGCAGTGAGCTTTCTCAAGTCCTAGACAAAGGACAAAGAATAATGGTCTTTAGTTTTTAAGTTGTTGGTTACGGGTGAGGGAGAATGGAGAAAAACAGAAGACATAACTCTTAAGTCAGGAAAAAGAATGTCTAGTAGAAAATCTTTTCAAAACCCATTTTGAATAAAGATAAACTTGCTCTGAATTCAGAATCAAAAGATTTCATTTCTGGGATGCAAACAAATTAAATGTATGAACACTGTTTACTATAATGGCCACAATTGATATAATTGTAATGACGGGCTATTATTTTTGTTCAACTTCATTTCAATTGAAATAATAGCTTCATGAACAAATCTTGAAGTCCAAAATGACTGATTGCCTTATACTCTGAGAGATGAAATGAGTTCTGAATTTGAAATATTCTTTCTTTTGCCTAAAATATACAGATGGGGTCTTTGCTGATAATTCTTGGTATTTGTAACAAATGAGTCCACATTTCCCAAGTAACTTAGGAACTTTCTTTTTATGATATTATTACAGGGCTTCATTGAAAATGGTGGAGGGGGAGGATCATTATTTAAATAATGTTCTAAGGACCAAAGCAAAATCATGATGTACAAAGTAAGCTATCTGAAGAAACAAAGCTTTAAGGCATTTCATTCAACAAGCCTATATTATCCAACATTTTTTATTTATTTCTATATTGATTTTTTAAAAAGAATTAGTATATACCTCAAATTTCATCTTCTCATGGCATACCTTAATAACATAAAAAATACCTACTAAAATAAAATGAAATTAATATGTCCTTGGAAAAAATTAAATTTAGCACAACATTCTTTTTCAATATATACTAGTATTTGCTTCATAGAAAATCAGAACAGTATCCAGAAAGGCAGCCCAATCTAACACCAACACATTCAGGGTTCAAATAAGAACTCAAAACAGTTTTGATAAGACACTTAGCATTTGGCTACAGTGTTGGCTAGAAATCACTAGAGTTTCCTGATTGAAATCTGAAACTGGTCCTCACACACGGAGGTCAGGGAGAGACCAAAGAAAGAAGGAGGCCACTCCAGATTGGTAGGTGACAGGTTTAATAAGCAAAGGAACTTACCAAGGAGGTTTATCTTGGGCCACCACAAGACAAGTAGATTTCAACCCCTGCCTGCCAGAACCTTAAACGTTTATATGGAGGCCTTACCTAGGTTAGGTCATGTGTCCAGTACAACACCTTACTCCCTCAAGGCTGCATCCTTGCAATGGCTGCTAGCATGGAAACAGTAGGCAGAATGTACATTCCAAGGACAGGGGAGGAGGTAAGGAGCCTCCAATTGCCTGGGTCCAGCTCACAGGTCAACTGGTGGTCATGTCCTCTCAATGACCTATTCCAACACTCGACTCCTGGTAACTGGCTTTTACAATCTAACATGGCCTCTCCTCTGGAATGTGTCCTGAGTGGTCAGGAAGGGGTTTTATTAGCAAGGAGGTGGCTCATTTGGTGGCTGTCTTGCTGTATTGGAGGCAGATGCCATAGCAACAGAATAAGCATGTATAAGAGAAAACACAAATTTAAGATAACGATTCTCAATATAAGTAATAATTTGTTTCACCAAGAGCTGCATCATATGCACCATTGATTTACTAAGTGCCCTAGGCTGCAGGGACTGGGGGGCTGGGGAGATCATGTTAGATCACTCAGGGTGTTCACTTGTGTCCTCATATGATTTAATAAAAATGACACATTAGCAGACTCATCAGGTAAAAACACAGCATTCTGTCTGGATGATAGCACAAGTGCTTTCTTGTGAGGAAGTAATGATATCCAAAGCCATCCTATTTTGAAGAACAATATTTCTCATTGAGACATTCTCAGTGCTCAGTACAGATAGACTTTGTTGGCTATCATTTAAGCCTTCTTAGGTAAATTTGGAAAGGGCTTCTCTATGTGATATAATGTCCTTCAGGCTCCAGGAAGGAACAAAGGTGGTGGCCGAATGATCAAACCAGTGGAAAACAATGTGCCTGCCTGGCCTTGAGAGAGAGGTGGCAGTTTTAGGAACCTGACCAAGTTATACCTACCATACATCTTGGAGGCAGCACTAGTAGGCATGAGATGAACTGGAGGCAGGGTATACCAGACCAGAACCGTCACCTTTCCATGGTGCAGGTTTTATTCCAGGCACAGTGGATTTCAAGATGTCCAGCTTGCAGCATTACAACAGGATCTCCGTGGAGACTGAGTAATTCCCCCTCACCTAGGGGTTCAAAGTAACTCACCCATCCAGGTGGGACACCCCATCACAAATGCCAATAGATGACACCTTTCTCAGGTGAGAAGGGCTTGCTGTTCTTAGCAGTATAGCCCATTGGTCCACCATTTGGGTAAGGCACAGGCTGTCTCTCATGACTTCTATACCTTTGTATTCGAGATCAGACAGCCTGGGGCACTTCATCCACTTCACTGTCACCCACCACAACACCTTCCCCTTTGTTCTCCACACTCAGAGCGATTCCACCACTTAGTGTTCTAATCAGGCTTGGTCACAAGCACCAGGACCTTAATCCTCTGACGTTTGCTGCACCACCCTCTCCAGCTTTGTAAAGATTCCCAACTTACCCTGCTTTCCCACCTTGTCTGCCAACCTGGAAGCTAGCAGATCCCTACACATGATTCCCTAACTTCAGCTCTTGTTCCAGCTTTCTAACTTGCATTTCAGCCTCTAGCTGGGTCTTAGTGGCCAGCCCAGCTGTCCACAGCACAGGCCAGCCCACCCCAGCAGCCATATGTTTCCCTTCCTCCCCTCATGGTGCTCTGCGGTTTCTCCAACAAATGCATTAACCCAGCCAATGTTTTCTGGGAGCCCTGGACTCACCCGGTCATCCTCAAGCACCCAACATACAGAGCGCTCTTCGCCACACAGAGACCAACAATCAACTAGGGATTTCCCCCAGTGCACGCTCATTCTCTAGGCCCATTTCATCAGTCTCCGGGGGGCCACCAGTTGATGGCTCACAACTGTCTTAGGAGTCCCGCAGGTGAAATTCGAAACAGGCCCCTAACAGGGAGAGTAAGGAGAGACGAAGAAGGTGGTAGGCCACTCCACATTAGATGGTGGTGGGATGAATAAGCAGGGGAGAACCTACTTAGAAGGCTCCTCTGGCAGCTGCAAGATGGGCAGATCTCCATTCCCTCCCCTCAGAATCTTAACAGTTTATGTAGAAGCTTTAACTGATTTCAGTCACATTTACCATCCAGATGGTCTCAACAGCACCTTACTCTCTCAAGGCTACACTCTGAAATGGCTCCCACTGTAGGAAACGTGGACAGAAAATACATTCCAAGGACACGGGAGCAGTGAGGAGCCTCTAATTGCCCAGATGCAGTTCACATGTCAAACTGAGGTCACCTCCTCTTAATGACTTCAACATAGAGTCTAAATTTAAACTTAAAAAAAAAAATTCTGAGGATGCCTGGGTGGCTGTCAGTTAACCTCAGACTCTTGGTTTTGCCTCAGGTCATGAGCTCACAGGTTCCTGAGTTCCAGCCCCACATCAGTTTGCATGTTGGCAAAGCAGAGCCTGCTTGGGATTCTCTCTCTTTCCCTCTCTCTGCCCCTCCCCTACTCATTCTCTCTCTCTCTCTCTCTCTCTCTGTCTCTCTCTCTCCCTCCCTCTCTCTCTCTCTCTGTAAATAAATAAAATTAAAAATTAAAACAAATTCTAAAAGAAAAGAAAATAATAATTTGGATCCCATTAATTTTGTAAAGGCAAATCACTTCACCTTTTAGAAGTGATGAATAGAAAGGGATCTATTTTACCATTCTTATATAAAGATATTGATAAGAAAGTGCTATCAAAATGCAAGAATCCTATTAACCCAGAGAATTGTCATTACATTCGTTTTATAGACTAAATATGCCACAGATCTATTCCTTCCTTTTTTTTTTTTTTCCAACAAATATGTGTGATCACTGCTAGGTGCCAGGAACTGTACCAGATGAATACGACAATCCTTACCCTTAAGAAATTTAGTCTAGTAAAGGGATAGAGTGACATATACAAAGAAGAAATGAAGTTATATAACTGCTATGATAGAAGTTAGTGCAGTGAAATTTAAAGAAGGGAATAGTTAATCCTTCCAGTTGATGGATAAAGGAAAGTGAGGAAATGTTTAGGAATTCTTTTGGCTTCACAAAGATGACCATTGAGCTAAGCAAGGAAAGATGTGTAAGTCTTCCCAGGTAAGCAAGGGTGTTCTCCAGAATTATGGGATCCAACCCAGAGGCAGGGAGACCATAGGACAATACTGGAACCATCCAGGTTGGAGATACCAAGAGCCAAACCAGGCAGTAGCTTGACAATGGGAACTGAAAGAAGGCAGAATCAGTCAACTGTAGTACTTGATTGGCAGAAGGAATGAAAAATAAGGAAAGGCAGAGGTCATAAATGACTCCCAAATTCCTGGGAGGACAATGGTTCTGTTTCCTAAAATGGTGAATTCATCTACAAGCTTTGGAGTAAAATACAATGGGTCTGGGTTTGGCCATTCTGAATTTGAGGAAACTGTGAAGCATCCAGGTGAATATGTTGGGGGTGGAGAGAGAAGGGAATATCGTTTTAGGAAGCTGAGACCAGGCATCAGCACCTCTAGGCCTCACTCTACATTGAATGCCAGCGACAATTATTCACAATTAAGATGTCAGGCTACGGGTGGTCAGTCCACCCCTACTAACACCAAAGCTTCTTCTCTGTTCATAGTTAAAGAAGATGGGTAGCTAAGTTTACTCTTGAAGTTAAAGAGTAAGGTGGTTTTGCTTAAGTGCAGATGAAGCAGAATGGAAAATGTGGCAGAAACATTCTAAGAACATTCCTACACTCCCATATTTCTCTCTGATGTAACCACTTATTTAGGTTACTTGAAGACCAAGGTTATCTTATACCATGAGATTAGACCATGACCCTGGTCCTGGTAAAGTCATAAATTGCTTCAGTATTTGGTCTGTACTATGATACTCTGGTCAATGGAGACTTGGCTTACTTTTTCTCATCTACCTACATTTTAGGTCTTGTACCTAAATTCTTATATGGGATGGTCTCTAACCCTCTGAAGAAACCATCTGAGTTTCCTACTCCATGCTCTAGTTAGGTAATTTGACTTTCGCAAACCAGCCATCTACCCAGAAAAACCCCTTCCTCTGACACCACCCCCAAGCTCGACACAATCAGCACATTTTATAGTTAAAAACATATATTAAATAGCTATAATGAAAGATAGTTGTGCTCAGTCTAAAAAAAAGCAAGCTAATTCTGATACTGTCCATTAGAAGTTTGTAGATGAATATAGTACACACAGACAAATGAAGGAGCACTAACCAAATACATACTTTAAAGGTATACAATAAAAATTGCTAGAGACCACCTATATCCAAAGACCACCTTCCCAAATAGCTAAAGGCTCTGAGCATGTAGTTTATTTCCCATCAGAGTAATGTGTTTTGAACTTGCCTTAAGAGACCACCTGCTTAACATGAATGCAAGCCCTTTACTCGGTGCATTGGGCTATAAAAAATAAAAAAAAAAAAAAAAAAAAAAAAAACTTCTCAGAGAAGGAATTAAACAAAACGCATTGCCTAGCCAGCTCCAGCTTCACATATGCCTGTCTCCATAAGCAATACTTTCCTTAAAACCACCCCACAGGAGGTTTCAGCCTCCTGCTGTGTTCTCAGACTCCTGAGAACTGAAGCAACAGGATGTTCCACAAGCTGAACTGGGGTTCAGCCGTAACCCCACTGAATGGTTAATGGTTGGTGGAGAGGCTATGGCCAATCTTGTTGCAGGCTTCCTGGGGTCAATTATGAGAATCCCTCACTCCTTACAAGATCACCCAGAGAATTTGGGGGATAATTTGAAGGATGTTTAGGCCCATCTACATTGATGTTAGCGTAATTATAGGTTATGGAGCCCTGAAGAATCATCTCACGTGTGTTCGAAGCATAAACTGTAGAAAGCATTGTTAAACTGAAGACCACCAGCCAAAAAGAGCACTTCAGTACCCAGGGTGGTCTCCATATGCAGATTTCATAGTTTTATATTATGAGCAACAAAAGGTTAAATACATGTGCCAGGTGCTAAGTGAAGAGTGAGTGTGTTGAGTAAAAGTGGTGTCAGAATGGGACGCCTGGGTGGCTGAGAGGGTTAAGCATCCAACTTCAGCTCAGGTCATGATCTCATGTTTCCTGAGTTCAAGCCCGGTGTCAGGCTCTGTGCTGACAGCTTGGAGGCTCAAGCCTACTTTGGTTCTGTGTCTCCCTTTCTCTCTGCCCATCCCCCACCCATTCCTTCTCTCTCTCTCTCTCTCTCAAAAATAAGCATTGAAAGAAAGTAATGTCAGAAAAAAAATGAACACCTCTCACCTACTTATTTAAGAGACTTCAAGCAACGTACAGCAGCAAAAGATGGCAAATAAGCCTGTCTACCCTCAGAAATCAGGGCTGTTGTCACAAAAGCCTCTTATCTGAGGTTTTTCTTTAAGCTGGAGTCGGCAGCCCAGGGACATGCAACCAGATGCCCCCTCTGAAGCTGCTCTTACCTACGCCACATCTCCTCTCCACCCTTGGGGAAAACAGAAGAAATCAAAATCAAAGTTGCCACAGAGGAGCTGAACTAGGGGGAAAAAAAAGGGAGGGTGGTGCGCCTGGGTGGCTTAGTCGGTTAAGCGTCCGACTTTCGCTTAGGTCATGATGTCGCGGTTCGAGGGTTCGAGCCCCGTGTCTGGCTCTGTGCTGACTGCCAGCTCAGAGCCTGGAGCCTGTTTCAGTCTGTGACTCCCTCTCTCTCTGACCCTCCGCTGCTCACGCTGTCTCTCTCTCTCTTTCCTAGAAATAAATAAAACATTTTTTAGGAGAAGAAAAAGAAGCAGCAGCAGCAGCAGCAGCAGCAGCAGCAAGCGCTAGACCAATAAATTCGGCAGACCTTCCGCACTCAAGGGCCCAACCCCACACGAGCAGGCTCTCTGTCCAGTAACACTTCTGCCGCTTTTCTCTCAGGCTTTAGCAGCCAATGGAATGCCACAGAAAGGCACAGATAATGGGGCGCCTGGGTGGCTTAGTCGGTTAAGCGTCCGACTTTCGCTTAGGTCATGATCTCACAGTTCGTGGGTTCGAGCCCCGCGTCGGGCTCTGTGCTGACTGCCAGCTCAGAGCCTGGATCCTGTTTCAGTCTGTGACTCCCTCTCTCTCTGACCCTCCCCTGCTCACGCTGTCTCTCCCTCTCTCTCTCCTAGAAATAAATAAAACATTTAAAAAATTTTAAAAGAAAAAAAAAAGAAAGGCACAGATAAATGCTTTAACAGTCCGTCACCTTTAAAGACAAAAATAGGGGAGCCTGGGTGGTTCAGTCGGTTGGGCATCTGACTTTGACTCAGGTCATGATCTTGCCGTTCCTGAGTTTGAGCCCCAGTTCAGTCTCTGTGCTGATAGCTCAGAGCCTGGGGCCTGCTTCAGATTCTGTGTGTGTGTGTGTCTCTCTCTCTGCTCCTCCCCACTCATGCTCTCTCTCTTTCTCTTTCTCTCTCAAAAAAAAAAACAAGCATTAAAAAAATTAAACACAAAGAAAAATATGACTACAGACACGTACATGCAACCATAGGCGTCTATAAGTTAAATTAATAACAGGAAAATAGGGAGAGGTTGACTGCTGATAGTCCTCTCGAATTTGGAATGTGCATACCCATTAAAAAAAGAATCTCACTACGTCCTTGATAAGCCTCCTTTTCTTGGTTTCTTTATCCAATTATCAAAGCTTACATAAAGTCTCCACTGAAGGAATTAAGGAAACCATTTGTGCCAGGCAGCCAGCAAGAAAAGGAGCAGAACTTCCCAGTGCAGGTTGCTGGAAGGTATATTTATCACTGCTTCTTTATGCATGCTGCATGTGGGCTCTGAAATGAGCATATGGCAAAAATGTTTCATTGTGGCGGGGATGTCATACTAACTTGGCCAAACACACGTTGGGTTTTATAGCTGATCTTTGCACACTGTTAACAAATACTCTGAAATCCAGGAACCCCCGCTTTGAAACAACTACAAGAAGTCACTGGCATCTAATGTGTCATCCTAAAAGAGATGAATGGTTAATGAGACCCGATCTGAGCACTTTCTGAAAACTTAATTGTGAAGGTATAAGCCCTAATAAAGTTATAGTAGCACCTAGTTGATACATGGTCAAAATTTTACTTTCACAGTTGGAACTTCAGCCCAGGACCAGGGGCTTATTTTCGGAAACTGACATTTTCAAAGAGTTTTAAAACACACCATGACCTTTTTTGTTTTATTTGGAATGTTCTTTGTTCAGCATTAGGTGACTAATAAAACTCAATCTTTTGATCTCGCCTTTTAAAAATGGCCTTATTTTCTGGAAAAAAAAAAAAAAGATGAGCCATTATTAAATGCTTAAAGCATAGTGTCCCATGGACTTCTGTTCTCTCCATAAAGAATCACAAAAATAGGGGTGCCCGGGTGGCTCAGTTGGGTAAGCCTCTGACTTTGGCTCAGGTCATGATCTTACAATTTGTGAGCTTGGGCCCCACCATTGGGCTCTATGCTGAGAGCTCAAAGCCTGGAGCCTGCTTCGGATTCTATGTCTCCCTCTCTCTGTGCCCCTCCCCTGCTCTCTGTCTCTCTCTTTCAAAAATAATAAATAGATCATTTTTAAAAATTTAAAGAATCACGAAAATAAATAAATAAAATAAAATTGCCTGCAAAGTACATCTTAGTGACCAAAGTCCCAAATGTCAAAAGGTATAAAGCATATTAGAGGGCCCATAATACCAGTGATGCTGATATTAGCAGCTCCTGTTTCCAAAGCACCACACAATTCCTTCACACGAGGTCCTAGTAATGGTTTGTTTTTTTAGAAATCTCTAGACACTTTGAATCAAATTTCAGAGACTATAAAAATTTAGCTCTAGTTTTAATGCCCTCATACCAGGGATGAGAAAGACCAAGGTCTACCTTGATTAAATCACTTGCCTAGAATCAAACTAATACTGCCAAGTAGCTAATACTTTCCTGTGTGCCAGGTGCTATACAAAATGCTTCACATGGATTAGCTTGTGTGTACCTCAAAACAACCCTAGGGGAAAGTGTAATTATCATTTGGTATTCGTTTTCTATTGCCACATGACAAATCGCCACAGACTTAGTGGCTTAAAATAACACAAACGTATTATCTCACATTTCCATGGGTAGGCCCATTTTGGCTGGATTCTCTGCTCCAAGACTTCACAAAGCTGAAATCAAAGGGTCAGCTGGCTATATCCTTATCCAGAGACTTGACTGGGAAACCCAGGAAAAGGTCTGCTTCCAAACTTGTGTGATTAAGGTCCTTGTTTTCTTGCGAGCTGTTTTCACACTGCATAGAAACGGGGAGTTTTTGAGAGTCTGAGTTTTATTTTCATTTTTTAGAAATGTGAGGAATTCTAGTTCATGCAAATTCTAAGTTTGAGTGCTTCCATGTGAACGTGTGCACCTGAGTCAGTTTCCTTCCTGAAGGATCCCTTTGTTATGTGTAAAGGTATTTCTATTGCCTATTCATGCTGCTATGGGTTAGGTGCATATTCTAGTTTCTGCTGGAACTGGAAGTTATTGCCTCATCATTTAGTAAGCACCCAATTTCATAGAATTGGTGGAATGAAGAACTGGGTGGGCTAAACCCCAAGAGTTGATGAATGCATTGGGCACACATGAAATAAACAGCAGGATAAAGTTGTAAAATCATCCTGTGAATTAACATAACGCATACTTCTAATTAGGTAAAGTCAAGGGCAAAGACATTTGAAGGATGAGAGGCAAAGAAAACACCTCAGAAGATAGAGATGTATTCTGTTTCCTTACCCTGAATCACACTTGCCTACTCCTGACATCCTGATCTTCAACCCCCAATCAAATTCTATTCATCTTTCAGATCCCAGCTTAGGTATTATCCCTTCCACAAAGACTTCTCTTACCCTAATTTCAGGCTAACTCTCCCTCCTATGTATCCATACTTGTCCTATCATAGCACTTACCACACTGTCATAGTTATCTATTTTCAAATATATGTTTCCAAATATTCCAAGTATATAGATTACAGAAAAGTCCCCACCGGTAGGGGCTGGGGAGGAGGAATCTCTATCTTATTCTCTATTTACATCCTCAGCACCAGGTACAGTGCCGGGCATCTAGTGGACACAAATTAAATGTATGTTAAGTAATTGAATTAACTTGAGCCTAGTATCCAAGAGAATCCTCTACTGTGATAGAGCTGAGAGGAAATCATCTATCCTTTGATCAATCCAGAAACCCTGAAGGGTAAAGTTGAGGTTACAGAAATCATTTGAAGTTTTCTATTTAATTAACACATTCAGCTCAAGTCATTGAGTACCTTCCATTCATTGGGCATCCTCTCTCTCATGGCAGGGGCTGTGGGAAACAACGGAGCTCAGCAGAAGCGGTATGGGACCTGCAGACGGCTAGTGAGACCAGGCCTCCACTTGGGTTCCACAGACAGCGTCACAGTCCCTTGTGCTCTCTTGAGATGACTTCTCCCCAGAAGAGCCACCCAGTGGCTTCACATCTCCTCAATGAATGCCTAGGACTGTAGCCTGCCTGACTAGTTACCTATGTCTAAATTATTTCAGAAGTAACCCCATCATGTGTCACCACGAAAATTCCACATCCCTCAGGTCATCGATCAAGACCCACCATCATCTTTGGCCACTCATGTCCAAGGTCATGTCCTTCGTTTTATCTCAAACAATTGAAACTCCTCTGAGAACATAATTTTAATCATTCCTCTCTGACAATCATCTCTAACCTTCCACCTCGCTTGTACTATTATTCCTGTTCCAGGAATCTTTCAAACATATGGAAATCTCCAATTATTATTATTACCTCCTTACTGTGCATCACCTCTCCTGATTCTTCCCAGCTGTGGTATAAGACCTAAAATTGAAGTTCAATATTACATGTGGCTTTGACCTCTGGGGACAATGAGGAGGGCCTCAAATGGCCTACCAAAAGTTCTCCTCTCCACTCTACTGCCACAGATAAGATCCCCTAGCCAAGCAACCCTCCTGATGAGGAGAACCGCGTATCGTTCCTGCGTGTCCCTGAGTAATACCTTTTAGTTCCCTACAAGCCTGCTAAATTATTAAAACAGGCTTACTCTCTTCTTACTACCACAAAACCTGCTTCCAACAGCCACTAGTTGTTCATTGTGTTTCCAAGCTTACGCCCTGCGTGGCCCTGCACAGCATCCGGTGTCCTCCTCCCTCTCGTGGCTGTAAGTACATATGACTGATAAACTCCTGTAAGTCTCATCTGTCTAGTACCAAGGGTTATGTCTTCAGCCATCCTCATAACCCTAGAGCAGGAACCCCTCCCTCACCAATGCGGTAAAGAGGAGACGGACAAAACACCAGTCCTCATAACCCCTCTTAGATGCCATGATTCGTAAACACAATCATCCCATAACAAACACTTTTAGCTACCTCGTCCCTCATTTTCATCATCGCACCTTTGTAGAAAGCACAATTAGTTAAATTCAATGATCTGTCGTACATCTATACCAAGAACTCTTTAGTGAAGAAAGTCAAAACCACAAATTTTAAATGAATACTCAACACTATCTGCAATCTTTTTATATCCACTTAGTGATTACCCACTATCTGAGATTATTATTTCATCCTTCTATTCCATAATCCCCAGCTCTATCCCATTCCCCCAACTCACTAACTCCAGCCATACTTACCTTTTCATTCTTTGACCTCATTGAAAGTGCTTCATCCCTGTGTCTTTCTACTCTGCTGTTCTACCCAGAATATTCTTGCCCAAATGTTTACATGACTACTGGCAATAATAACTCATCTCAAATATTATCTCCTCTGAGAAAAGACCTGCCCTAACCATACCAGGTACAGGAGCCCCTTACATACCAGTTCACTCTACTACATTATCCTGTTTTATTGCTTTCAGTGCACTATCTGAAATTATCTATTTATTGGTTTGCCTTTTTTTTAAGTCTATTTCTTTTTTTTTGAATTTTTTTAAATTTATTTTTGCGAGAGAGAGAGAGCGCGTGAGCAGGGGAGGGTCAGAGAGAGAGGGAGATACAGAATCCGAAACAGGCTCCAGGCTCTGAGCTGGTTGTCAGCACACAGCCCGATGCGGGGCTCGAACCCACGAACTGTGAGATCATGACTTGAGCCGAAGTCGGACGCTCAACCGACTGAGCCACCCAGGCGCCCCTTTTTAAGTCTATTTCTATACCTCCAAAATAAAACTGCTTAAGAATCAAACATTTTCTACCATTTCATCTCAAGAGTCTAAAACAATTCCAGGTGCATAGTAGGTACTCAATAAATGTGTGTTGAATTAATGACTAAGAATTAATTTTCACATAGAAGAGAGAGACAGTAGGAATACTAAGTATTTCACATCACATGATGGTAATATGAGCTTTCCAATTTTTTTAATTTTTTTAAATGTTTTATTTATTTTTGAGAGAGAGAGAGACAGCATGAGCAGGGGAGGGTCAGAGAAAGAGGAGACACAGAATCCAAAGACAGGCTCCAGGCTCTGAGCTGTCAGCACAGAGCCCGATGCAGGGCTTGAACCCACAAATCGTGAGTTCATGACCTGAGCCGAAGTCAGACACTTAACCGACTGAGCCTCCCAGACACCCCCAGCTTTCCAAATTTTTTAAGTGGACTTTCTCTTATAATTTTTAATCATTTGCAAATTAATAGACTTCATTTAAGCAAACTGTCAGTCTGAACCCTAATCATTTATGCTTTCTTAACAGTCACACTTTTTTAGAGCTAATATAATGTATAATTATTATCATAATTATATTATTATATCTAATATATTATATTAGACAAAGTATGTATTATATAATTATTATATAATTATTTTTTAAAATTTTAATGTTTATTTATTTTTGAGGTGGGGGTAGAGGTAGAGAGAGGGAGACACAGAATCTGAAGCAGGCTCCAGGCTCTGAGTTGTCAGCACAGAGCCCAACCTGGGGCTCAAACTCACTAACAGGGAGATCGTGACCTGAGCCGACATTGGACACTTACCTGACTGAGCCACCCAGGCACACCAATATATATAACTATTATATGGCAAAGGCCTAATCAAGAGTTTGAATCTAGACCTTAATCAATATCAATAAATCCATGTATGTTGCATACCTTTAATCACGTTTATTATACTGATTTGACTTAACGATGATTGGCATATTTGCAATAAGAGGAAGTAATTAAAGTTTTCTAATATGTATATTAGTGTCCTTTAACACTTAGGTCTCAAATGTTTACCTGGAGCCAATATTCTCAGCTGCCTAGCTTCCTTATTTTACTATGAACTGGTTAAACTTAATCTACCATTCCACCATATTCCATTATATTCCATCAAAATTCATGACATGTGATTAAATGTAAGGGAGACTTTGTGGCAAGGAAATAGTATTTAAAAGTCATTTAAGTCCATGAATATTTCATGGTGCCAGGCACTGTGCCAGTTGCTGTAGGGGATTCAAGGGAAAGTAAAGTATAACACCTGCTCTCAGCACACAGCTCTCAGAAACACTACTTTGAGAGGTGAGGACCATCACTGAACAAAGTACTTTGTGAAGGTTATCTGATTGACTAAAAACACCAACAATTTGATTTAAAAGCTATGTATCTGATGACAGAAACTTGTTACAGCCAAAGGTTAAGTCTAGCTTGACACCCATAATTTACCAGCTAAAATTATCTTGTCTCTTTATATTTTCTTTTACAGAACTTCAGGGGAATAATATTTGGCTTGGGTGTAGATCCTGGCTGACTTTGAAAATTGTTCTTCAGTATTTATAAATTGTTGTAAAGTTATTTTTCAGCCCTGTATTCTCCAACAGAGCTGATAATATAAATATACCAAGTAAAATCAATGTGTTCAATAAGATTTGGTCCAAATCCAAGTTTGAAGAGTCCAGTAATTCAACTTACCTCTGGAAACGCAGTGACCAGCAGACCACAGTTGACAAGTTGGTGTTGTATCAAATTCCTCCTACAGCTCAGCACCTATTAGCAGTGAAAAGCATTTGTGAGCAATCTTTTAACTATTTGTTCAAATGGTCTGGGTGTACTGCATGAAGAGAGAAGGGTTTTTTAGAGAGTTAGGTCAAGGACCCCACAGCAAGGAAAATTCCATTACCTTGACTTTGTGGTGGAATATCCTCTATAAGCTAGATAGTTGTGTAGGAATGATTTATCCTACACATCAACTAGGCTATTGGTTCATAGTTTATGTTGAACACATAGTGTGTGTTGAACGGTCAATTAGTGTTGAACACATAGTTCTGCTTATGCAAGACCCAAGCAGACCCACCAACAATGCAGATTTGAATTCTAAGATGCTTCAAAGAACTAAAGTAGAGGGATATGTGTTACTTAGTGCACCGTAAGTGTTAACTTAAAGCTTAGATATGTTTCTCTTTTCCTTAATGAGAGTAGAGAGGCAAAAGAAACTAAGGAGCAAGGGGACAGATCTTTTTTAAAGCAAGAAGGGTTTTCTTCCTTTACTTCACTGTTGTCCACATATAAGACTCTTCAGCTGTGATCTTGGGGGATGTGTCCTAGAAACTCAGCAATTAGAATGTCAAATAGGTCTAAAGAAGTCAACTTTGGTGTGAAGACATTGGTAATGGCTGCTTGAAACCATGCACTGAGAAAGACGTGTGTCATATATTTGCCACTGCAGAACTGGACATAGGCATCTCCTCAACCCTCACAATCCTTGAACCCAGAATATAAGGTGGCATCTTGGACCCACCAAGCACGAGGAACTTTATAGACACCATAGTCTCACTTCTTGGTCTTCCTTTCTCTCCCTTATGCCTATATATTTCCTGTTTATCTTTTAAGGCCCAGTCTAGACCCCAACTTCCTCTAAAACTTCCCCCACAATTCCAACCCCCACACGTTATTCTCTCCTCAGAACCTTTATTAAATATACAGTACATGTGACATAAGTTAGCATTCTATTATATATTGTAATGTTTTCTAGCAAAAGCCTAACTTCAATAAAACTACAAGGGCTTATATTTCTTTCATTATATATCACAGGATCTAATGCCCTGTTAGTCACACAACATGTGCTTTGTAAATGCTTGATCTTGTATTAATAAAAAGGTCACGAATGCCAAGCTGTTGGCAAGCTGCTCTCAGAACTATCAAGATCATCTGTCTTAATACCATCATTCGTAGACCTATAGACAAGTTGCAATAAAAAGAAAAACGCAGCTTCTCTTCTCAAAGGGGTTGATTTGGCTAAGTAAGGATAAAGCGAAGTAATCTCACTTTTAGGTTAGGCCCACATTTTCCAAATGACATCGAAGGCTTTGATTATAGGCTCTTCCTTCTTCTCTTGCTTCCATTGGTGTCAATGACTCTCTTGGCCTGCTGATCACTTTCCGCATGAAAGGCTTCAGGCCTGAATATCCTCTGCTATCATTTATGGATGTAAATAAGACTTAGGGCTTAGGGCTCCCCGAATCCAGATATTAGGTCTAAGGTTTATCTCTTCAACAGGGAGGAGGCAAATTCTCCTCAGGACTAGGATTTAATGCACAATGTGGGTAACAATGTCCATCTCCTAGGGCTGCTTAACAATGTTCATGAGCAGTGATGGGCCCCTGGCTGGGCCCCTAATACCATAAGGTAGGCTCTCAATAAATGGGGACAGTGTTGCTATTGTTAAATTCCTGATTTAATTGCCCCTCTCCAACTTCAGCTTGGTGGAATCTAATTTGTTCTCTTTGTTCTCATTATTTTTTATTCAGGAACTTTTCTTGTCCTTCCCATTCCCCACCCCCTCTAAATCCCTCTCTAGGGGATGTGGCGTCCATCCTATCTGTTGTCCAAGACTAAGATGGTGACAATGCAATTACCATGGTTGACCTTCTCCCAGTAAGCTGGTTCACACTTAACAATGGCAGCTCTCAGATAATGTAAAATTTTCACATTTTTATGTGTCCCTCTTACTGGCAAGCTGCTTTTGGGTCTCTTTGTACCTTCTAAAAACCACACTACTTTGAAAAAAAGAAGAACTAAAAATCAAAACAGTGTTCATGAGCTGTTTGTTGCATTCTGGTAAAAGATCAGATGGGATGTGGGAGGAGATTAAAATTAATGGATGGAATGAAGTAATGAGGCTTGGAAAGTAGCTGTTGCTACCAATTATCTACACTCTTTCATGCTCTCCTCCCCACTCATTTTCCTCCTCCCATTACCATGGGCAATTGAGAAATGAAATATGCAAATTCAGTGTTATCTAATTTGGAAAAGGAAAGAGTTGTACTAAGGAGTTATAGTATGATGAAGAGGGAAAATGTAGTGAAAGGATTATTTTCCCATTCTAGAATATCATCATTTCTTATCCGGAAACTCTGCCAAGAAAGACAGTTTTGGGGGGGCCTGGGTGGCTCAGTTCGTTGAGTGTCCAACTCTTGACTTCAGCTCAGGTCATGATCCCAGGACCACGGGATCGAGCCCTGTGTTAGACTCTGCACTGAGTGTGGAGCCTGTATGGGATTCTCTCTCTCCCTCTTCCCCTCTTCCCTGTTCTCTCTCTTTCTCTCTCTCTCTCAAATAAATTTTTTAAAAATTTAAAAATTCATTAGAAAAGATTAAAAAAAGACATTTTTCCTTATGCCTGACTTCTGTATCAATCCACGTACCACTTAAGAATAAAGGGACATTTACTTAAGGTCCAGTTTGTACCTAATTTTAATAGTAGGACTAACTTTTTCTGATATCAAATAAAGAACAGAACTTCAACCTAAAAAAGTGAAAATTTTCTATCTTGACAAGTCCACTTAAATTGCAATTCTCAGAATTTGTTCTCCTCTCTAAGACTTGTGTGGTCCTTACATAATTTCCTGAATTGTCCTACTTTATCTCTTCTTGCTCTTTTTATTCACCTAACAATCTAAGGAATGCAATATTCTGAATAGCAGTTACATGTAAGATATCCTCTGGATCAATGGGGTTTTAAAAAATTATACTGAATCTGGCCTTCTCCAACAAACAAACACAATTGGTCAGTTGGAATCTACTACACTTCATTTATTCTTGCTTTATGATTTCCCTTTACCTTTTCACCACTCAGTGGCATTCAGCAAGAATTTGTTGAGCATATACTCTGTACCTCAACATCCATAAAGGAAAAATAAAACATAATTCCTGACCATAGCAGCAAATAGATAGTCTAGTTAGAATTTATTTAGTTCCCACCATGTGCAAAATACTATGTGAAGGCATGTTTATATTATATGAACACTTACGTAACAGTACACAACAGAATACTAGGGTTTAAGAAACATGAGATGCAGTCCTATCTATGCTCAGTTCAGTCTTATCTATGCTCTTTCTCTCTTGCTCTCTCTAGCTCTCTTTCTCTCACCCATTTTTGAAATAGGAGATAAAGAGACTATAGTCAAAAACTTACAGTGGGCACTGGACCTGTAAGTCACTTATAGACAAGGCAAAGCCAAATGTGAGGAGCAGGTAAAGAGAGAATGAGCACTGTGGTAAGTTGGGGATATGGCAAGATTTTTCTCATCCACATAGGCAGGCACATTTGCAATGTGACTTTGCAGCTACTCACATCAAGGTGAAATTTATTTCTTCATACTTTAAATCTAGACTGGATGACATGGCTTGCTTTAGCCATGTGGCACAAGCAGAAGCTTTAAAAAGTGCTTCTGCTGGGGTTTGCCTTCACTTTTACTGTCCTTCAAAACCTTGAGACCACCATGTAAAGAAGTCCAGGCTAGGGGCACCTGGGTGGCTCAGTCAGTTAAGTGTGTGACTTTGACTCAGGTTACAATCTCACAGCTCATGAGTTCGAGCCCTGCATGGGGCTCTCTGCTGTCAGCACAGAGCCGACTTTGGATATTCCATCCACTCTCTCTCTGCCCCTCTCCTTTGCACTCTCTCTCTCAAAAATAAAATAAACATTAAAAAGAAGAAACCCACACTAGCCTTCTGGAGGATGAGTGATCCTGGAGAGCAGAGATGTACTGCCCAGCTGAAGACTCCCCGCCCCCCCAAAACATTAGACTGCCAACCGCCATACTGCCAGGTATGTGATTGAGACCATCTCAGGCCATTCTGTCTGGCTAAGCTACCAGCTGTCTACAGATACCAGCAGAGCCAACCCAAACCTCCCAAATGACTCACAAAATCAGGAGAAATAATCAAGTTTGGTCATTTTAAGCCATTTGGTTAGGAGGCTTTTCTCTTTCTTTTTTGTCTGTTTCACTAAGATTATGTCCAATGGACACTTTTTGTCACCTCAGTATTTTTTTTGAGGGGAATGGTGCTACTCCTATGTGGGGGCCTGTCAAGCACGTGACTCCCACTTTTCCACCACAGGGGTGCACATGCAGCATTTTATCACTAAGGTTGAGGGCACTCAGTTTCCATTTCTTGCTGCTAAAGAATGTTGTAAGGACACCTGGGTGACTCAGTTGGTTGAGTGTCTAACTTCAGTTCAGGTCATGATCTTACGGCTCGTGAGTTCGAGCCCTGTGTTGGGCTCTGTGCTGACAGCTCAGAGCCTGGAGTTGCTTCGGATTCTGGGTCTCCTTCTCCTTCTGCTCCTCCCCTGCTCACTCATTCTCTCTCTCAAAAATAAATAAACACTGAAAAAAATATTTTAAAGAGTGTTGTAGTAAAACAGGACAATTCCCCACCAGTATCTTTGCTACCCTTCCAAAGTTGTTTCTGGAAGACACTGTCAGGACTCCATTCCCAAGGGCGTTGCTACCTTTGTCTGTTTGCGTCACCAGTTCCCACTTACAGAATATGAATGGCAATGACTTGTGTCATCTCCATACACAAGTGGTTAAGAAGTAGGTGTGCCTCCTCCAACCTCTCTTTCTTCCTGTGTAGGTAACGTAAATGAGGTTGGCCAGGGAAACCTTAGATGTCACACACTTAAAAAATGGTCCACCCTCCATCAGCTTGGGTCACTGAATAACTGTAGACAGAGGACGTCCCTCCTCATGACCTTTACCTCCACCACCTCTTGGATTTTTTGAGAAACTACTATTGTGTTAAGCCATGGAGATTTCAAATTTATCTATTCTAGCAGCTGGCAGTACTTTAATACAAGCCCAGTACTACAAATTAAAATGTAAACGTATTTTTATTAGCATTTTAAAGATTCTGAAACAATTGGGAAAATCCTTTTTGGCAGGGGCAAAAGTTGTCCGACACTTCTCCCAGTGATCCAGCTGTCAGGATGCCAGACGCTGACCCTCTCACTCTCCCTGCCCCCACTCAATTATCTCCTTACCAACAGAAAATGATATTCTCTCTCCTCAGCAAGAAGCTGCTCAATATATATGTTATCCAAGACGAACTGAGTTCTGAGGCCAGTGTTGACTTATTAACGACATCATGGAGATATCTCAACACTTCTGCCTTCTTGGTACTTTCAAAGCCTTCAAAGGGACCCTGAGCCAGAAAGATGCAGGTTGGACAGACCCAACAGAGACACCAAGTAATATGTCCTCTGAGAGAAAGAGCTTGGAAAGAAGCTGGAGAGCTATGGTTGTTATTAGTGTGTATAATCATGCTTGAGTAAGACTGAAATCTTTGAGATATAGTCTTCAAAATTTAAGTTTTCCACACCTGACTACATTAACATGAGGCAATGTTTGTCTTCAGTTTTGGGGGAGGAAGAGGGTTGCTATATTCTTTTGATAATAATAATAATATATTACTATGTAATAATTTGTAGCTTTATGGACTGTGTGTGTGTGTGTGTGTGTGTGTGTGTGTGTGTGGTGTATAAAGGATCAAAATGAATAGAAATGCTTCTGAGTCTTGTCTGGCTATCTGGTCAGTAGGCCTCCCTGAGCCTGACCCTTGGGCCCTGAGCCCCACTACTTGCATTCTTTGGAGGATGTCTGTTTGAGGTGAGAGAAGGAGACCTGGGCTAGCACAATCCTCTTCAAACCACAGCTCTGCCATCAGCCATATGTAAATCCATAACCGCCCCGTGGCCACTTCCCTAGCTGAGCTTCCCAGAGCTACGATTCTTTCCTACCCCACCCCCAGTAGAGATTGGGAGAGAATACACCAAAATGCTGACATGATAAGTCATACTGCTCTGGAAGTCAAGGCTCAAAGTCAAGGTGCTCCTGCAGCCATCATTTTGTGTGGCCCAGTAGTCATTGCCTGAAGCATCTGTCTCCAACCAACCTTGAGCTGGAGAAGGGGTCAAAAAGTAAGTCCACTTCTCCCAGTTTCTTCAACTATCAAACAAGGAGAATAATATACCCGTGGCTGGTTTGTTGTGCCCGCTGTTTCTGAGATACTTGAGTGCAATTATAAGTATTAGGCATTGAGGCAACACCTCCATGAAGTCCTAATGCAGAGGATGTCCATATTCCTGACAAGGCTATTTCCTGTCTTACATACTCCAGTTTCATCTAGCAACCCTCATACCTCAAGGTTTTGTGGGGTTCTTTTAGAACTCAGTTGGAGGGATTAGGAACATAGCCCCATTACCTTTCCTCCAGAGACTGCCTTGACAATCACTCTCCTGTAAGCCCACATTAACCGAGTCAGTTACTCTTGGATCACCGGAATAACCACTTCAAGATCATAATTGTTCTCTCTCAAATGCTATTTACCTTTACAAAGTTCTTTGCAAATCTCTTTCTCTTCAGAGTATGGTATATTTTTATAGATAGATCTTTATCTTTACCTTTATCTCTCTATATATCTTTATATTTTTATATGTATATATCTTTATAGATATAGATACATATCTTTATATATCTATATATAGATTTATAAAATTTCCATTTCTACAGTGTGGAAAATGGTATTTGCAGAATTCTCTCTTGTAAGTTTGATATTTGGAGTTAAGGCATTTTGGAAAAAGATTGCTAACGACATAAAAAAGTAAAGTGACTTAACATTAACTATGTGTGATTACATGTTTGATTTTTGTATAGATCTTAAGATACTACGTTCTTAAAAGAGCCTAAGAAATATTATCTGATGATAACTTTGATGGTTTTCAGGCAAATTATACACTCTAAGAATAAGATGTAAATTCTTGTCCCCTGGATGCCATAATGTCTTTTTTTAAGCCACCTTGTCAAGACACGTTTACAACCTTCTTACTGGGTTCATAACTCTTTGCTTTTACTTAGAGATTTCCTACCCATTAGAGACCATAAATTAAAGCACACCAAGATAACCACTTGAAGAACATACTTTCATTTTGAAAGCTTCTTGGATAATACCCAATATCTTTGTTTCCAATTCTTTTAAAAACTTCTTTTCTTTCTCCAAAACCTCAAAGCCCCAATTCACCTAAATGGTCAATGCCTCATACATTTTCTATTTTCCAACACAAATCTCCTTTGAAGTGATAAGATTACAGATCACATATACATTTTCTCTGTCAACCTAAAATGTTCTAGTTCTGTTTTAATACTATATCAGGTTTTAACACAAATTATCACCAAACTGTGAAACCAATACCCTAAAAGAACCAAGATTTAACCTTAAAGAACCTACTTTGAATTTTAGTTACAAATCTCAAAAGGAGAATGCAGTGAAAGGCTGTTATAACATAGAGACCATTTTGTCTGACAGTTTGTCTTATCTCTGTCAGTAGCATGTAGAGAAGTGTATAGCGGAAAGAAAGAGGAAGGAAGGGAGGGAAGAGGGAAGGGGGAAGGAAGGGAGGGGAGTAGGAGGGAAAGGGAAGGAACGGGGGAGGAAAGGAGGAGGAAAGGAGGGAAGGAGGGAAGCCAAGTAGGGAAGAAGAAGGAATGGGGGGGGTGAGGAATGGGAGGAAGGAAGGAAAGAATCGAGGGAAGGAGAGAAAGAGGGTAGAGGTGAAGAAGGGAAGTGGGAGTACGAGGAAGAGGATAATGAAGGAAAGAGTGAAGGAGGGATGGAAGGAAGGATCAGAGTGAAGGAGAAGAGAGGAGGGAGGGAAGGAGGGAGGAAGATGAAGATCATTGTCTAAGTTGTCAGAAAGTTGTCTTGTTTCATCTTTCAGTGGGTGATGAGGCAAGCTCTTTTTCACTTCCATGACTTCCCAGTGCTGCTCAGGAGAAATTTTCTGCAGGACAAATTTCCCAGCAGCAGAACAGTTGCCTCTGAATCTTCACATTTTGGAGAAGATGCAAAGCTCTTTTGTTCCGTAAGGAAAAAATATAGGTTGTGGGAGTCTACAAGCCTATTTCCCCCTCTGTGTGTATGAAATATGATTCGCTCAGCCCAGGTTGGAGACTTTAGCTGCTCTGATTCAACAGTATAAAATGTAAGAAACTAGCTGTATTATTCTCTGGAGTTGAACAGTCAAACCTCTACCATTTTTATGTTTTTGTGCACATACACAATTTAGCTTTAAAGTACATTCACAGAGTAGAATTCAGTTAAACAAAATCTTTGTTTCTCTGGGTTGTGATAACAATGAACAAGCTCAATCTAAATAAGCTAGGCAAGAAAATGAACCTTGTAACTTAGGCATCCATTACATGTAGATGTCATGTAAGCCGTTCGGTAGAATTTTTCACTCTTGTGCATGTGACACAGCTGTTACGATTCTGCCAGGAGTACCTTTGTTCCACTGCATAAACACAGGGGAGATATTTACATTTCTTCACAGAAAAGACCATGCATTTGCTACACCACTGACTTCCATTTCTCCACCTCCCCAGAAGTAGAGGGAATAGAGGCCCTGCAAACCTGCTAATATTGGTTATCGGGGTATGTAAAAAAGGATTCGTCAAGAGGTCACTGACTTTCTTGTTTCTACCTGCCAGACTAACTATACCAATGAATTCTTCTCCAAATGCATTCATGGTTCTGCCTGGACTTTGAAGAGTCGCTGGATATTAATATGTTTGGTTCTTTTTTCTGGCAAAACGGCCCTCTAAGCCCAGCTCCAGAAGAAACCTTCTTTTCTTGCCTTCTGGCAGTCTGTAAATAGGTTAAATCAACTCAGACATTTTTTAAAAGTCAATGTTCAGTTGATATACTGAGATCGCTATTTTAGAGCCTCCATGGAACATATACCGCTGTTTTAATTCAAAAAGAATGTAATTTTGTTTTGCATTCTAAGAAAATTTTTAAAAATATAGTTCAAGCTTTAATTTCAGCTATGTACTTTAAGCTTTCAGCTACATTGCTTTAATGAGAAGTGAAGTTTAAGAGCCTCACTGAGGCAGAGAGTTAATTTTTAAACAGAAAGAAAAGGTGCAGTAATCTGAGGACATATCCAGATTCTGTAAATATCCAGAGTTGCAAATAACATAAAACCAAGTACTCTTTCCGTCAGTAAAGAAAAGGTAGTCAGGGGCGCCTGGATGGCTCAGTCGGTTAAGTGTCTGGCTCTTAATTTCAGCTCAGGTCATGATCTCACAGCTCATGAGATGGAGCCCCACACTGGACTCTGTGCTGACCGCATGGAGCCTGCACATGGAGAGCACAGATTGTCTCTGTCCTCTCTCTCTGCTCCTTCCCCATTTGTGCTCTCTTTCTCTCTCAAAATAAATAAATAAAAACTTTTTTTTAAAAAGGAAGGAAAGGTATTCATGCAAACTTTTTATTGAGTTTTTTACTTTCCTCTATATATAGCCTATCATCACATCTACTCCTTTCCTCCCAGGACATAGTTTCTGTCTGTTCTCTGGGTTATGGATGCCAATCTTCTCCAACAGAGATAACTATATCTTCAACCTGACTGAGTATTCATAGAACCTTGCCTCCAAGCTGTGAAGAGAATTTAGGGAGTGTAAGCCACAGTGGCTCAAGTTAGATCACTATTGGCTTCACTAGGGCTGCCAGCTGCCTGCCTGGAGTAGCCCTGAGGACTGAGACATGGGCCAGTATGGAGAGGGGAGAGCAGAGGAGGAGCGCTGGCTATTCACTTGCTGAGTCAGTGAATAAATCACAATTCTACCTCCCCATTTTCTCCCCTTGTTTCTCTCGTCATCTGTTCCATGTCCTTCTCAACTACCTCCACAATTGCAAAGATAAGAGAGCTGTAGAGGGGGAAAAAAAAGAACCTATATTTGGCCTCAGGAGCCTCAGAAATCCTAACTCTGTTCTTATACTATCTGTGCTACCCTGGACTCAGTTTCCCCTTCAGCCACTTTGAGATTTGTTGTGAAGATAAAAACATAACACACTAGAAAACAGCTTGTAAACTTTAAAGTGTCATTCAAATGTAAAGTACTGTTAGAAGTCTTATTCTCCCATACCCACCAGCTGAATATAACACCTGCTGTGGTTGGATAAATGTTCTCTCCAAAATCTTTTGTCGCTATGACATTCATCCTACTACTGAATGTGTTGGTCAAGGACATAGGAACAGACGGGAGAGAACGTGAGTTGGTGCACAAATATCTGGATATCTGAAATCCAATTCAGAACTCAAGAATGTGGCTTACCTCCACTGGGCCCAAGGCCATGTTACACCTTGGCCCTATTCTGAAAGCCTTCTGGATTCTAAACTTGCCAGTTAGCCAGCCTTATCCGGTTATTTCTCTCCTAGTCTTCTCTGGCCCATTCTTATTGTTCCTGTGTCTGTCCACATGAACTGTTCTTCCTTACCTTAGCAGTATTTTAATCTTCAATAAACACATTCCTTTGTGATAAGCTTCTTCCACTAAGTCACACATGAATCCCATTCATTGCAGAGAGTATATTCATATATTCCTTCATTCATTCCATAAGTGTTTGCTGGCCTCCTGCTATGAACAAAGCACTGCCCTGGATATCGTGAGGAATACCAAAATGAATGAGACCTACCCATTCTTGGAGGAGCTTACCCCCAAGCAGAGAAGACACAGACTAAATGAACTGTTGTTTGATGTTGGGAGAAGAAAGAGAAAAGCAGTCTAAAAATCCATGCACTGTGGCAGCATGAGGAAAGGAGTGCTAGTTTCTAATCAGGGCAACCGGGAAGGCTTCGCAGAGCAAGTTTATTTGAGCGAGGCCTCAAAGAAGAGAAGGAAAGAGAGATTAAATTATTCTAGGAAAAGGGAAAATATGAGTAGAGGAACAGAGCCCATTTGGAGAACTGTGAGTGGTTTGCATAGGGCATGTGGATGGATATGTAACAGGACTTTAACCTGGAAAAGTTAAATTGAAGATTTCTTATGGCCATGAGTTATATACATTATTTTATTCAGATGAGGTAAATATAGCCCTAAAGTAAACTGAAAGGATACTAAATGAATATCTGATAAGTATATTGGGGGCAATTGTAGTTGGGACCATGCAAGGGGCTAGAAATAGAGCAGGAAGCATGGAAGAGGCTCTAGCCTTAAGGAGACTGACTGACTGATAAACAGGTAACTGCGATACAGTGCAGAGGTAGGAAATACAGAGTGCTAGCCAGTAGGGAGGTTACTGGGGCAGGAGAGGCATGACCCATGACAGAAGAGCTGGTGTGTCTTGTTCACACTCTATCTCTAGTGATAGGAAAGGGTCTGGTTCAGAGTAGATATATGGTAAATATTTTGATTGAACATGAAGTGACTATGAAGTTCCAGCTAATCTCAAATCATATGAATAAATAGGGAGAGCCGCTGAGATACTGTAAGAATGTAGCCTATCGAAAACTTTCAGAAATACAGATTAAGAGTGACTTTTTCATCCCAAGTTCTTTAATTTTCTATTTATCCACACACATTTACCCCTATAATTTGCTACACTTCATTGCTGCCATGGGTCCTGGCACAGGACTTGATACAAAGTAAGTACTCAATAAAAATGTATTAGATGAATGGATGGCAGGGTGGACTAATAAATGGATGGATAGGTAGATGGATAGATGAATGGATGGATGAAGAACTAAGGGAGTCATTCATCTACAAGAAGGTAGATATAATGGGGCACCTGGGTGGCTCAGTCAGTTGAGCATCCAATTGTTGATTTTGGCCCAAGTCATGATCTCATGGTTCATGAGATGGAGCTCTGCATCAGGCTCTGCACTGACAGCATGGAGCCTGCTTGGGATTCTCTCCCTGTCTTCTCTCTTTGTCCCTCCCTACCTTCTCAAAATAAATAAGTAAACTTTACTAAAAAAAGAAGCTAGGTATACTGAATAAACTCTGCATAATGTTAACCTCACTACATGTATTTTTCTGGTCCATAGAGATGACTGGGAAAAAGTCAAAATTTAAACAGTATTTTAAACAAAGATATACAAATGTTAATAACATAAAAAAATTAATGTAAATAATGTAGACCCTTGTCCAATAGTTACTGATCTCATCAAAAGAGCAAAAATGCAAATTCTATAACTTAAATACAACTCAATATATTATATGATAATTCCATTAATGAAGAGGCTTAAATAATTCAAGCACCATTAGGAAGGAATTTCCCACTAAAAATTAACTATTGAAACCATCCTAAGAATTTTTTTCTTTAAATACATGGTTTCTTTGTTAAAAACATCCACATATTCTCAAAGACATTAGTCTTATCCTCAAGCCCAGCATTTCAAGTGCAAAACTTAACTGTTATCAATATAAAGCATCTGCTTTGCACATATGTCAATTTTTTCAGAAGTTCTTCAAATATCATATTTTAATGATATCTAAGTTTGCCACATGCTCAGGACTTAGAAAGGCCAACAGTCAAATAATTTGCATGACATTCAATTAGACCTCTAAAAAGTCCTGGATTTCAATGATAATAATTATATTCATAATAATATATGCCATGTATTGACCTCTACGATATTTTATTTTAAGCTAACCACACAATAAATGTTAGTTCTAATATTTATGATTTGCAAACAGTCACAGTTGGCACTAAAAATACTTCCTCAGACCTTCCAAACTAGCCATGGCCCATGTATCCCAATAATCACAGTGTAAATTGGATGTAAACTGGAGAGCACTACAGGCTGGATTTCAAAAGTCTCCAAACTACATTCACTCTAACCCAGAAGTTACGAAAATAGGAACTTAACCTGAGAAAATAATTAAGGATAAGTTCAAATTTTTCTAAAAGGAAAAGTTCTTCTGGAGTTTTTATAGTAGCAGAATATCGAAAACAATTTTAAGTGTCCAACTACAGCCATGGAAAATTATGTTTTGTAAAAAAGAGTTACAGATGTTAAATATCATAGTCATGGTTTACAATTGAGTGGGGAAAGTATGTTATAAAATTTCATGTAAAATGGTCCAAATATGTGCATGCTTGTGTGTGTGCACGTGGTTGGGGTTCCTGCAAGGACATACTCCAAGGTGTCAAAGTGGCTATTCTAGGTAGTAGGACTGTCAAGGACTCCTATTTCCTCCTTTTTACTTATCTGCATTTTTCATTCTTTGCTTTAGCCATCTTGTCTTAAGAAAGATGCCCCGGGGTTATCACCTCCACATTTTACATCCCAGCAAATTCATAATGTGAGCTATTTTAAAAGTCCAAAATATTCATACCGTGAAAAATGACAATAGGCCCCTTCCATTCTTTGCATATTTTTCTTGGTCCCTCCCTCTTGTATTTGTAGTTGATTTGATGAGACTGGGTTGACTGAACTCTAAAATCGACCAATGCTCCAAAGCTTCACATACATGCACATACACACACACATAAGTGATTTATTCGATACATTATTTAATAAAATCATTTCTAACTAAAATTTTAACACAATTTAAAATATGTAACTATCAGGGACACCTGGGTGGCTCGGTCGGTTAAGCATCTGACTCTTGATTTGTTCCGCTCAGGTCATGATGTCACGGTTTGTGAGATTTGCTTAGGATTCTCTCTCTCTCTCTCCCTCTCTCTCTGCCCCTGCCCTCCTCAAGATAAAAAATAAAATATCTATCAGATTTTTTTATTTTTTTAAATGTTTTATTTATTTTTGATAAAGAGAGAGAGACAGCATGAGCAGAGGAGGGTCAGAGAAAGAGGGAGACACAGAGTCCGAAGACAGGCTCCAGGCTCTGAGCTGTCAGCACAGAGCCCAATACAGGGCTCAGATTCACCAACTGTGAGATCATGACTTGAGTCAAAGTCAGATACTCAACTGACTGAGCCACCCAGGCACCCCAAACTATCAGTTTTCAAGGTGACATTTTGCTACCTAAAATAAAAGAAAATCTAAGTTGTACCTTTCTAGGGGGGTTTGGTTTTGTTTTCTTTTCTTTTAGGCTCCCCTACTCAGGAAAGAATGCACCAAACATTTTCGCATTTCTTTCCTTTTCTTTTTTTTTTTTTTAATCAGCTGACAAAGACCCAGTTTACCAGCTTTTCATACATATTTGGAACAATTGCCAAAACTTATTAAGATGCCACTATTTGTGCACAACTAAATAACATCCTCAATTTATATTAAATGAGAGACATATTACCAGCAATGCATTAATATCTCTCATTACTAAATACAGAAAAAAACCTGAAATTAATTTTGAGGAAGATTCATTCTGGCAATATTAACTTCACAGCAGGCTGTTTATACTCAGCTCATGTTTCAAACACAACACAAAAGCAGGTCCACACTGGTGTTAGTGTAAGAAAGAGCCACAGTCACTTTGGATTGTGTTTAATAAACAAGCAAAGTGCATACAATTTTATTTTTTAAGTTTATTTATTTATTTTTGAGAGAGAGCAAGCAAGAGCAGGGGAGGGGCAGAGAGAGAGGGACAGAGAGAATCCCAAGCAGGCTCCACATTGTCACCACTGAGCCCAGTTCCAGGCTCCTAAACCATCAACTGTGAGATCATGACCTGAGCCAAAATCAAGAGTCTGATGCTTTAACCCACTGAACCACCCAGGCACCCCACAACAATTTTAAAGATTAAAAAAAAAAAAAAATGGCCCTATAATGATGCTCCAGCCAAATTAACTCAGAAGTCTATAATAAATTGGGCTTCGATGAGCTGTGTATAAATAAAGGTACAGTTATCCTGAAAGCCAAGTTCCTCCGAAATCCTCAAAAACAAAAACAGAAAATTCTTGTTAATTCTCAAATGGTGCTGGGTATATAGTCCCCTTTCTGTTACATGCACGTACTTAATCACTTGTTATCTTAGCGTAGCAGCCACTCCTTATCATTTATCATTAAGGACTTTATCTGAACATCTTCAACTTCTACTCTTTCTTGACCACTCTCGGCAATTCTCTTTGTAGCAATTTTTCTGCCATTAATAATTTTAGTACAAGGTGTTGCAGATTTGAGGTTACCCACCCCAGTACCACCAAAGGCCATGGAAGAAAATGAAATGAACCCTCCCCCACCCCACCTGGTAACCTGATGAACCGAAGGAAGTAAATCCTGTATCAATAAAGAAAATCCTTCTCTGAAAGATGGAAATCGACTGAAGGCAGAGGAAAACAACCTTTGCTTCAGCTCCTGCTTCTGCAAGGAGCCCTTTGACTCTCCCCTCACCAAAAAGAAGGCCCCCAAATGGGTCTTTGAAAAAGCCGAATGAAAATAGGTCCCTTTAGCCAAAAAATTCCTGAAGACCTGGTTTGGGTTGTGGAAGGTGAAGCCAAACTCAAAGAGACTGTGAAAATGACCTCCAGCTCCACCTAATCCTTCTTTGCCCTATTGATCATTGATGTCCTGCAGCTGATAACACTTCAGCTACTTGTTTGGGTTTTCCCTCCACTTCCTGTTTATTTTCAGTAGTTTTATCAGGATGCCACTTCCGTGCCAGTGTCCTATATACCCTTTTAATATCCTCGACTGATCCATGACTCTGTCAGCCTAGAACTTCAGAGTGACCCGCCAGGCCAACATGCTGTGGACTAAGTCTGAGAGCAGAAAGGGCTTGAGGAAAGGGCTCACGGGGCTGTGAGAAGGGGGGTGCAGGAGCCAAGGGGGAGTGAGGGGGAGAGCCCAGGAGCCGTGATGGGGGAGGGGGAGCGTGTAGGAGCTGAAGGGGTGGGGCAAGATTCACAAAGGGGCGGGGATGGTGCAGGAGCCACGCTGCAGGGACAGGAGCCACGGGGGAGGGGGGGGGGTGCCAGGGCATGACTGGAGGCTCCCGCCCCGGAAGCTGACCGCGCCTGCGGCAGCTTCTTGAGCTTTCTGTTCTCTACCTTCACCTACAAACAACAGGTAAGTAAGTTGTAACTTTCTTATTCATCCCATTCCAAAGAAATAGATGCTGGTCCAGTGAGCCCACATAGAACTCCACTTTTGGGTTCAAACTTTTCAAGTAAAGACTTTCGTACGTGTCTGTCCCATCATCTTTTTTTGGTTTGCTGGGTCGTGTTTTCCGGAAAATAAAGAATATTGGAAGAAGTCCCAGAAAGACTGGGGCAGGGCCACTATACATCATGAATTTTCACACACAATTCTACTTTCAAATAGTTTCATTTTCAGCCTTTTAGTTTGGAAAATGTCATTTTCTGAGGTGTGTGGAACTAAGTTCTCCAAACAACCACCACAATGAGAGATGCATGATCTGTCTGCAGGGAGGACAATGAACTTTAATGTTAAAAATCTGTGGTGTTTTTTTTTTTTAAGTCAGACCATTACCTAAGGCTGGGATGAAAATTATATCTACACAGAATTGTGATGTATAAAAATACCGACATAACAGAAGAAGGAGAGAAGGGCGGGATAAGTGTACAGGAATTTTATATTGCATAGTGGCCTCTGTGAGTCATACAAAACTGGGTTCATAACCCTTCCTTGGCAATTTTCTAGCAGTGTCAGCTTGAACTAGGTACTTAACCCCTGAAAAGCCTTAACATCCTCATCAGTAAAAAGGGCTATAAATGGGTCTACGCAATAAGGTCCCCACCAGGATTAAATGAGATAATCCATGTAAAACACTTCTCAGAGTGCCTGACGTGTAGTAAGCACTCCATAAACACGTGTCATGGTCATTTCTGAGACATGGACGTCTGCTCTACAGGCTGGTGGTTTCCAATATGTACTGGATGGAGATCATAAGACACCAGAATGATGGCAAGTCCTCTGAAATGCGAAATGACTCTCCGTGGCAAATAAAGTGCTAATCTGCCCTCTATTTACCACAGTCTGACCTTGACAGTATTTTCCAGACTCTGGTGAAAGTCATAGGAGCTCAGGTCGGCAATCACAAAAGGAATGTGGCTCTTAAAAGCTTACGACAGACCACAGATATGGGGTAGTTAACTTATCGAGAGGAAATGGGCTCTGGTTTTCTTTGCAGGCCTCAGATCCAGGAGCTGCGAAGTTGAGTCACCGGCTTGCTATCTGACCCCAGGCCAGCCACTTAACCTCTCTCTGACCCCATTTCCTTACTTAAAATCAATTCTCTGCTCATGTTCCGTTCCAGTCATTATCTCTGCCCACAAAAATGGGTAGTGACTAAGGTGTCCTGAAGATTTTGAAAATTAATGATTCAGTGAGACGGGTATACAAACTAGAACGGTGAAAGGTTTGGAAATGAGTAAGTCCGGCTCTGCTTTTTGGTGTTTTGGGTATTATTTTAAGAGCTCTCTTCCTGGAACAAAATCACTAACCCAGACAATAAGCTTTGTCTGACATTGTGACCCGAGTTGCTGATGAAGCTTTCTGGTGTTGGTATTTCTGGGAGTGACAGAACAGAAGAGAACAGGAGCGCCTTTGTCAGGAGGTAGTCAAGAGGGAAATAAATTTTAGTTATTTAAAGAGAATTCAGGACAAGCGAGGCAGTGTCATTTGTGAAAGGACTAGACCAGCAGCTGGGATTATTGGGTTTTACCCTCAGCCACTGTCTCTCTACCTCACCTAGGACAATTTAAACACTTCTGAGTAACCATAGGAGTACTCCCTGAACTAATAAGTTGTCCCAACTACCAACTCACACAAAATAAATGTACATATACCCCCTCAGTACTCATTCGGGCAAATTTCTCACCTTCCTGGGCTCTGCTGTGGACACCTTGAACACAAAGGCCTGTTTTGTGGGGTTTTGCCCTCACTCACACAATGACGAGCTCCAGAAATACTGCTGAGGAAAGAGGTGATGAGGGAAAGTGTCTAAAGTGTTGCATCTAAAAGCAACTGAAGTTTCCCCAGTTTGTCAGAGTTTTTCAAATGTCAACTCTCTTCAAACAAAAATTTATGGAATATTCACCTTTTCCTGCCTTCTTGCTGACTGGACATCTGCCGTATCACCATTAATTGACTTCCTGGCCTACAATAACTTTTCTGTTTCCGTACTTGCTTACAGAAGCAGCCCTTCCTGGGGCGCCTGGGTGGCTTAGTCGGTTAAGCGTCCGACTTTCGCTTAGGTCATGATCTTGCGGTTCGTGGGTTCGAGCCCCGCGTCGGGCTCTGTGCTGACTGCCAGCTCGGAGCCTGGAGCCTGTTTCAGAGTCTGTGACTCCCTCTCTCTCTGACCCTCCCCTGCTCACGCTGTCTCTCTCTCTCTCCTAGAAATAAATAAAAATATAAAAAAAAAAAAGAAGAAGAAGCCCTTCCTGCTTCACATTTGATCCTTTGAAGTGACTGAGAAATCAAATTAACAAGGCATATCAGTTAAAGTTAGGTTCAGCTGTGAGTAACAGAAACCCGAGTGTAGTAGCTTCAATGCAAAAGGCATATTTGCTTGTGTAAAGAAGTGTAGAGAGAGAGGCAAGAGGGCTCCACAACGCCATCTGAGCCTCTGTCTTTGCTCTGCTCTGTGTGACTTGTCATAGTCTAGGAAAGCTTCTGGAGCTCTAACCATTCCAACCCTCTTCCAAGAAGCAGAAAGAAGGAAGGAAAGAAGAACAAAAATGTACTCTTTCTCTTTTTACAGAACTGTCCTGAAAGTCCTACCAATATTTTTATTACAGTTTATGGGCCAAAACTTAGCCACACAGACTATACCTAGCTAAAAGGGAAGCACAGTTCTCCAAACCAGCATTTTACATGTATATTCAAAGACTTCTAAATGTTTGGTTATCATCTCCCTGTTCTCAGGAAGTAGAGATTGCTAGAAATCTCGACTTATGATCAGCAGCAATTATCCTGAATTGTCAGGAATGACGCATTAAGGGGAGAGTGTTATCATTGTGTACCAGTGCTAGGTGACATTTGGAAAGCAGGCAAGATCTCATCCTCTCCATAAATTCTAATGCCATGTTTTACAATCTCTTAAAATCCATAGCTTCTTTTAAAAACGTAAAGATCACATGCCTTGCTTTATTATCTGAAAAAATTAAATTAGATATCAAATTCAAAAGGACTCAGATCATAATAATTTTAGAATATACTTTTCAAAATATGCAAACACTCACACACACCATTGGAGAGTCTGGATTCACACCTGCCATACTACCACCATCTGCTTTGAGAAGCACTATTGAAAGCCAATGTCAAACAAAAAATAGACACAAAGTGTTAGTAGGTGGTTTCACAAGAGGTTTGGGAAGGCAATGAAGATGAAAGAAGTCATGCCTCTGGATCCAGATCTGGTTATTTGGACTGCTGACTTACTGACCACCAAACTGGAGAGGTAAACTAGAGATCTGATCCAAATTAACTATAGTGTTTATTGACAAAAACGGAGACATTAAGGCTAATGAAAACACATTAGATAATGTGTTTCAACCAAATGCAAGGAGATGTCATATTCATGGAGAAGATGATTGTGAGAAAGCATATTCAAGTCTTCCAAGTACATGAAGATGGCATCTTGCATTTCAGTTCACTCACTGAATGAATGAATGGACATGGTACAGTGGTAGGCACAGACCGGCAGATGAGGAGAATGAGATGGTCAGATGAAAGGAACGTCAAATACCTCTGTGGCTTCTAACCTGTGAATAGAAGATCCCAGATGGGGCCTAGTAACCTTTGGAGATGTCTTCAACTCCTTATGTGGAATAAGCACTTTTCTGTAGAATGCACAAAGTACAGTCACTATCATGGTGAGGTGGTAGGGTATGCCAGAATATGCCCAAGAATCCACAAAACGACTTACAAGGAGATTTAACAAAAGAAAATCTTACCCTCCCAGGAAAATGCTCAGAATCTTGTAGAGAAAGGACAGCTTCAGGTTTCTAGTTCTGTGGAGCATTTCCTTTGTATAATGCTTTCCCGAGGTTTCCACCAAAGTAGCCCCCCAACACTGTGAAGAGAGATTACCAGAGCCTGTAAGATTTTCTAGCACATCCCAAAGCAGTGCACAGCATCAACATTGGAATTTCTTTGAAGTTTTCCCTTGAACATGCATGTAAATTGTATTCTATCCAATAGATAGTATTTATTTTCATTTTTAACTTTTCACTAAATTAAAGCATGATTGCCATATTCTCCCTCTTATTATACCCTCCACGCCTCCTAATATTCTGAGAGTACACATAGCTCATTTTAAAAACTGAAAATCTGACCTGCAGATAACCCAGGGGGTTATTGTGCTTAACCTTGCTTGAATATTTTCATGTGCCACTTAGATAATTTTTAATAGGGTTAAAAAATGCTCAGCCCTTGGGTATTTTTAAATTATATTCTGCCATCACAGTTAGCTGGGCCTCCCCTCGCTTCACCAGCTGAGGGTGGAAACAGGGAAGATTGTAAATTATCAGATGAGAGTTATCATCCACACAAAGGGAACACAGAAAGGGATTTTATGGAATAGCACCTCTGAAAGATCACTGACATGAAACCAGAACTATGTTTTCTAAACACAAGTAATGTAGGAACCTCTTTCAAAGGGAAATTACCCATAATTTTAAGCACAGACCTAACCATTTTGACTAAAATGGCCTCTATCAGAAAGCTACTAAATGTAAATAATAATAGTATAAAGCTTGGTATTAACTATTTCTGTTTATATTTTTGTACAACTACATAATCAAAACAAATTTACCTATTAAATGAAAGCAAAACCAACAAATTAACAGTTTTAGTTTTGTGTAACCTATGATGTTGTACAGAAAATCTTCAGTGTGAATAAGATTCTGTTTATTACATTTGATTTTTTTCAAGCAACTGTAAATAAAAACTTGAGCACAGAAATTGCAGAATATTAGTTACAAATTAGTCATCCAAATGACCAAGACTATGCTTCACATTTTTTTAGTTATCATAAAAGTGAATGAAAAATGTTTTAATTATCATAGAAAATATCCAGCCTTCTAAGAGTACATCCATAGAGTACCACCCCTCCATGCCAAATTTAGATGGAAAGAATAAGAAGATATAAATATGATGAGAGTTCTTAGCATGCTACATCGCTTATCTGTATATGTGCCTATCTCCGGCAGTAAAGGGAGTATTTCAAAAAGAAAGGCATAGTCTGGTTCATTAGTATATTTCTAGATCCTAGTGCAGTGCCTGGTGCATAGAAGGCCCTAGAAATATTGAGTGAACAAATAAATTTCCTAGAATTCTACAAAAAGTTTTCAATCTAGGTGCTGATCAACAGGGTAAGAAAAAACTGCCCTAAAAGTCAGTGGAAGATGTGCAATGATAAAACTTTGGATATCATTAATAGAGACTCATCTCTTCCTGGGAGGGTGATCACAGCAGCTGTTGAGTTGTAGGGAAGGTCTGGGAAATGACTGGAGTTCATCGTGTTGCCAGAAGCTTTGGAGGAAATTGTGGTCCTGAAGGCTGAGGTTAACAGTGATGTGAGTTGGTTTATATTTTACTTTCTTAAAGAGCTCTTTCTAGAACTGCAAGAGATAAGTAGGTATGTTTGCTAAATAATTTTCAATTTATGTGAATATTAAACTCAAAAGGGAGATGGAACCAGTCATTTAAAACCATCTTTTAAGTATTAATAACAAAATTGTGAAATACGTTGATCACGTAATACTAATTTCATTTTCCTGTCAGTTGAAGAAAAGTTGGGAAAGGCATTAATTAGCCAGGATAGCCAAATTTCTTTTATTTCTTTTTTTCCTTTCTTTGGCCGAAGTTTCTTGAACATGAAAATAGGGGCGCCTGAGTGGCTTAGTCGGTTGAGCGTCCGACTTTCGCTTAGGTCATGATCTCGCAGTTCGTGGGTTCGAGCCCCGCGTTGGGCTCTGTGCTGACTGCCAGCTCAGAGCCTGGAGCCTGTTTCAGTCTGTGACTCCTCTCTCTCTGACCCTCCCCTGCTCACGCTGTCTGTCTCTCTCTCTCCCAGAAATAAAATAAAACATTAAAAAAAAAATTTAAAAGAAAATAATCTTATATTTTCCTAGGTATGAATTATAAAAGTAAGTAAGTGAAATGAAAAAGCCATAGTCTTTTAAAAGAGGCAGAAGATAAGTTTTTGTGTACACAAAAAAGTTAGAATTCAGTGTGTAATTTCCAATCTTCTCCCTCTCTCCTAAGAAGATAAACAGTAATATATTCTCTATGCAAAGACCTAACATTGGACAACATTACTTGTTTTATCCATCCTAAGGGACAGGTGTGACAAGAGAGACTAATCATATGGGCAGGTAAGAATGGAGGAAATTACATAAAAACACTATCTCTGTGTAATTTAAGATACAAAGGAAAATTTGTTTTAACTAAAAGCTTTCCATGTTGAGAGTTTATAATTTAAATATTACTTTTTCTTTATGTTTATTTGTTCAGACTCCCTTTTTTAATCTTAAAATATAACCTAATTACACTGGTAGATTTCCAAAGTGGACATTTATAATTCTAGAATAGGGTCTATAAGCATGGGATTTTTTGCTAGGTTGTTGCTTGATCCATCAATCAAAACTCATTTGGGGTCCTTATCATGTGATTAACATGTTCTTATCTGTATTTCCCTTGATTCTGAATTTTTAATTTTTAATTTAACATTTTAATATAGTATTACTTGAAGTTCTATCATAAGTTCATCACCTTGAAGGAATAATGTGGAAGATGGATGGATGATGAATGAATGCATGCACGGATGGATGGATGGACAGATGGGCAAATGGGTGGATGGATATACAGTGAGAGAAATAAAACTCTATTAGCACATAATACAATGAAGATTGTAAGACAGCATATAAATAAAAGCACAAAAATGCGCAATACAGATTCCAGTGCTGACAGCATTTAGAGAATTGACAAGTGGTGGGATTAACAGAAAAAAATGTTTTATGTCTCTTAGTCTCACACTCTCCAAAAAACTCCCAACACCATATTGAACACACAGAGTTTTCTTCTTTCTCTCAAGGCTGCACTCGTGGCTGGGGAAAACCACATGATCTCTCCCCTTCCTCTCAGCAAAGTCTGTAGTTTTTATAGCTTTCTACCAGGTCTCTAGTCCTCTGCCCTCCCACTCTCAGAAGGCTGCATGTCTCATTTCCCAGAGAAACGTGTAGAAATCAGAAATGTGTAGAAATATCTCTTTGTTGTTGAATCCAATGAATACATTTTGGTCCTTGACTTCCTTAACCTCTCTGAGGCCTCTGACCTTGCCACGGCTCTTCTCTTATTAAAATATTCCTGTCTTGGCAACTACGAAGTTCCCTTTGCCTGAATTCTCTCTTACCTGTCTGGCTCATCTTTCTCTAGTCCTTACATGCATTCTTCTCTGTCAATTTAGAGTTGCTATTTATATTCTTAGCAATTGGTATAATAATGGTGCCTTACAAAAAAAAAAAAAAAAAAAAAATTCCCAAACTCAGGTGCTTACAGTAACAAGCATTTATTTTCATATTTTTAAGTCGCAGCTGACCTGCAGTTCAGTCAAACTGGGGGGCTCAGGGGGCTCTCTGGTTCAGACTGTGTGTCAGCTGGACTTGACTCCAAGTTGCAAGTCAGGGTCAGGTCTACTCTGCCTGTTTTCACTCTGGGCCCAGTCTGAAGGGACCGTGGCAACTGGGGGCATGTTTCTCTCACAGAAGATCACCAGAACATAAGAGGGGATGTCTGCTCATATCATGCCCACTAACATTCCATTAGCCAAAGCAAGTCATAGAGCTCTGCCCAATGTCAAGGTATAGGTGTAACATTCATCCACCATGAAGCCACTGCAAGGATGTGGATATATAATAGAATTACCAGGAAGTAAGGAATTCATAATAATCATTCAATTTTGTTTTCCAGAGTTCTTCCCTCATTCCCTCTCCCTTCTCATTTCTTCGTAGGTTCTTAGCGGTACTCATTACATGTTAATGATCCCCTCCCTAATCTTCAATCCAGATTTTCCTGCCAACCTCCAGATCTATCTAACCAGTTACCAAATCTCTGGATGGAATTACCATAGGCATTTGAAATGCAAGACAAAAAGAAAAGTTAAGGAACTGAATTTCTTATCTTTCTAAAGATAAAGAACCCAAACTGTGACTCCCACCTAATGAATATTTAGTGAGGGGTTATTATGTATCAAGCACTGCTCTAGGGACAGGAGCTAGAACAATGAAGAAGGAGGAGGAGGAGAAGGAGGGGAAAGAGAAAGGGAGAGGGAAGGGGAGGAGAAGAAGAAAGCAGAGGAGGGGGAAGAGAGAACAAGGAGAAAAAGGAGGAGAAAAGGAAGGGAAGGAAGAATGAGAAGTAGAAGCAGCAGAAGAATGCTACCCACATGTTTCTTACATCTCACATGCTTGTTAAATAAATCTAAATTTTTAGGTATCAGTCAGGGTTGCATCACTATGTCACTGCAAATAATGTAGAAAATGAATTTATTATAGGGGTTAAACCATATGCGACTGCGAGAGTAGCCTAATGGAGGAGTCCATATAGGTTGTTTTCTCTGTAGCTAGGGTTGGCCCACTATAGCTAATTCACTCTAGGTCAGCCAGACTGGCACTAGGGAGGGAAAGCTGAATGTAGATGAGAAGAAAGATGATCAGGAGCCATGAGGATGAACTGAGACCTATGTCTGCCTCACATGTCAACCTTGGTGCCCTAGGTAACCTGCTGGTTCCCTTCCCTGAGGAGCTGCACATTCACTTGGCTTAGCACTTGGGGAAGCTGATGGAGGGGACCTGGTGAGAGTTGAAGGAGCTGCAGAACTGGGAGCTACCCTGAACCAACTAGGCGAGCCAGCAGACCTTCAGCTATGTGGGTGAGTTACTACAGTGGCTGGTGCCCAGCACCAACCTTCAGAACTCAGTATGGCTATGACTTCACCTGAGCTTTCCAAACCCTGGCCAGAATGTCTCCAATGGCCAATACTAACCAAAAACCCAGGGCACCTGGGTGGCTCAGTTGGACACTCAGTGAAGTGTCTGACTCTTGACTTCAGCTCAGGTCACAATCTCATGGTTCATGAGTTTGAGCCCCACATTGGTCTCTACACCAGAGCACAGAGCCTGCTTGGGATTCTCCCTCTCCCTCTCTCTCTTCCCTGCCCCCACTCGTGCACATGCACTCTCAAAATAAATAAACTTTAAAAAGAAAAAATACTAACCAAAAACCCTACAGAGAAGAGAATTCTGGGAAACACAGTTCCAGAGTAAGTTGACACAATACAAAGTCATCAGTTTGTTAGAATATTTGTATTTTATATATATGTATGTACTGTGATAAATATGCAATGGTACATAAATATAAATATTATATATATGTGTATATATGTGTGTGCATTTGTGTGTGTATATATATAGAACTTATACGTATAATGTATATAGTATAGTTCTATATACAGAGATAGAATATATATATAGCATATATAGAACTTGTATGTATAATATATATAGTATAGTTGTGTGTATATATATACGTATATATAGAATTTATATGTATGGTATATATATGTGTGTGTATATATATAGAATTTATATGTATAATATATATAAACATATAGTATAGTTCTATAGATAGATAGATAGAACTTAAATATGACCTGAGTAGTGTGTAGAATTTGTATAACCCTAGAGGTGAGAGGATTCACCCCAAAGGCAAAAATAAGTATTACAATCTGTCATGGTAAACAATTTGGACTAGCTTCAGAGGTTTACCTTTTAGAAAAATGTGATTAATAATATACTTACCTGCCTGGGGACCTTACAAACATTTTATAGGACCTGATCAAAAGATGCTAGTAAGTGAATATGCAAATCCAAGGTGTTGAGTATTTTTAATCATTTAGAGGAAAGATCATTCATAGAGACAAGAGAACCTGTCCTTTACATGTCCAAGAACTTCAGGCCACATAGGAGCCATTTACTGTTCAAGCAGAGTACTTTATTAAGGGCATTTTAAAAAAGTAAATGCACCAACTCCATGACTAACTTACATGCAGGTAGTAATTTACTCTTCTGGAAGCATCTGGCTCATCACTTTTCCTCTAGTTTTCACACATATTCTGAAGAAGGTGTCAATCACTTGACTATCTGGGTACAATTGATGTAATTTAAAACAGATGTCACATCTCAATAATGGAAAGAAGGCTCTGCTCAGAACTGCTCAAGGGGACAGGAAATGCATGCAGCTGGCCAGCCCTGAGGCAGAGCCCCCAGGCACAAACACTGTTAGGCAGAGGTTTCAAGTAGAAGTTGACCTACAGTACCGGAAAACATCCTCTTTCTTTATCCTTTTCCCCCTTTCTCTCCCTCCCTCCCTCTCTCTCTCTCTCTCTCTCTCTCTCTCTCTGTCTACTCAGCATGCTTCCTGGATCTAAGGAAAGAAGCCAATAAACTAATTCACACTAAGGTGTAAAACCCTGATAAGACACCTATGGGATATTCACAGGGTCATAAGCCAAGGAAAACAACAGAGCAATGAGATGTGAGGGAATCTTTAGCCAATAAGGGAGGATATAAACCTTCAGATTCCCTCACATTAATCCCTCTGCTCATTCAGAGCCGGTGTTATGCCCTATCACGGTGGACTCACAGATGATAGGAATGAGGACTGTTTTTATTCAGCACCAGTACCTCCCCACTCGTGTTTACAGATGTAGGGGAAACCTCAGCTCACCCTTTGTGCTTATTTCTTATGAGCAATTTAGGTGTTCTAACCAATAGCAGGCCAGCACTATCCCCTTCTGTATGCTGCCTTTTCTACTGATTGAAACTCAGAAGCAGTATGCTCCAAGGATCTTTCTCGATATTTATTTCTCTCACTACTGACATATGTCCCCAAAACTAATTGATAGGACAGATATAGATAGATAGATAGATAGATAACAGACAGACAGACTGATAGATGATAGACAGAAGGATCCTATCATAAAAGTGAAATGTGAATTTTCAAATAAGAGAACAAAAGGAAATGAAATACAGAGAAGCTTGAAAAGATTTCCTTTCTTGAGGTTGGGAAGGCTTTCAAACCAGTGCTTGAGTGTACACACTGTATAGTACAACCCTCTAGATTCCTAAAGAAGCATCCTTAATGGTCTAGGCTTGAATCTTCCTGTCCCGTTGTCTGACCTCCCCACTGTGCCAACCCTCCATATCCCCAGCCCTTAAGCAGCTCAGATCCATGTTAATGCCAGGAGAGTACTGCATGGGGGCCCCAATTTACTGGAGCCAAGGGCAAAAATAAAGCTATGAAATTGTTTGCAAGAGCTTAAAATAACTAGTCTGGCAAAGCTAAGCTACACTTTGAGAGAGACAGCAGGGCAGCAGAAAAGAGAATTGTAACCATCCCACTGCCCATAAATGACCTCCCTGCTCTGCCCAGCAGTGCACTTCCTCCCTATGAGAACATCTCCCCTAAGGCAGTGACCGTCATTCAGCTTTTTATTTTTCACCCACATAGCATCTTTTTAAAGGTCTACTGAATAGGAAAAGACCAGTAGCAATGAGAGAAGGGCTTTTAATGTAATTTAATATGACTTCAGAAACCACAGCCAGGAGACAAATACATCAGTGGATGTATTTTTCTTTTAGAATGCCCAAAATTTACTCATCATGAATCCTCTGTTGTAAGCATGTCCCAAAGGATTGCAAAACAAAAGCTAGATTCACCGGCTTCTTCCTTGCTAAACAAGACTCACCCTGTCCCTCGGGGCAGCCAGCAACCAAATAAGGTTTGCACCCTGCCCCACAGGGCAAGCGACTGAGAGCAAGAAGGAGCCTCAAAAGAGGAAGGCTGGGTGGAGGAGGTTCCAGCCCCACCCGCACCATCCAGGGCACAGAACCAAGTCACTTGGATGGAGGTCCAACAATTGAGGGCAGGTTAATCAACACCAATCTTGGCGTTTCTCTGCAGCAGGCACAGAACCAACACGATGCGCCGTGAGGCGCACAGACACTTGCCTTCTTGCCAAACCCTCAGGCAAGCTGGATCCGGTCTCCATTATCTAATTTGATTCTGGGCCCCTAGCTACAATGGTGGATGAGGTCCAAGCCCTAGTAAATCCCCATGCCCTGAATGGTTCCCAGGAACTCAGGTCATCTCTGGCACCACGACAGAGTCAAAGCTCAGACTATATACCTTACCCTTCTCCTCCACCAGCAAACAGTTTTCAAGCTGGGCCCTGGAGACTTCCAAACTGGAGGGAGCCAGAAATTAGACAGGATATTCTTAAACAAATATGAGCAGAAGCTGACATTACCACCAGGCTAGGATATCTATCTGAGACGCCAGGAACCCTTACACATTCCTGAATATGCTGACTCCCAGACTGATGACCACCATTTCAAAGTTTCATTTCTCCCTCGAATGTCATATTAAAGACTAAACTTATCCTAAATAAATCTATATTCATCTGTAGCCATAAACCATTACAAGACAATTTTATTGTATTTCTGGCTGCCTGATAACTTTAGGGGGCTTAGAATCAACTTCTGTTTCATCCTGGGATAACCAGAATCTAGCATTGAGTCTGGCACACGGTGTATAAGAAATAAAACTTTATTGAAGTGAATTATTCTTGTTGATCACATACTTCCTTGTGTTCAACATATTTGCATATTACATTGGATTTACTTATACACCATATTATAAGCTTGTAGAGCATGAGAGACATCATAAGTGACCAATGAATACATGTTCACCAAATAAATGAAGTGGGAGAAATCATGAATTTCTCAGAACTATGAAATTTTTAAAAAACAATTTTGGACTTCTATTTTGAAATATCTACCAACGAATTCTTTTAGCCTCTATCACTAAGAATAACATATATTGTGTTGAAGATTGTTGCAGGGTGATGTATCTTGGCTTTAAACACCTCTTCTCATCAATATGCTAATGAGCACAAAGGGGAAAGGAGAAACATCCCCAAAATGTCAAGGCTTACTTAATTCAAGAGCGAAGAAACTTATTGCCCAAGTTTCTATGCTAGCAAGACTACTTAGTAAGCCTGCTGTAACTGGAAAGGTATGCATAGTGCTGGTGGTCTCTGCCTATCAGCCACTTGGTCTCTGGGCTTGTTACCCCACAGTTTGCAGCTGTGGCGACATCCTGAAATGACTCTCCTCTCAGACACAGTACACATCTAACTAGCTGAGCCAAACGGTTCCCATGGATCCTTCTCTTATCGAGAATTGTATGATGTCTGTATATCATTTGATTAATATACTTTCAGTGCTAATAAGTTCAAATTGGTGAATTTTATTAGAAAACAGGAAACTCCTAAGTAAAGGTGAAAATTTAATGCAAATCAATGTCCTGTGTGATACAGATTATGATGCAATTTAGTAAATGAAACAGTATTTCTCAAAGGGTCTAGAAAAATGGAACCTGGATGACATCTTAAATATACACCATTCTAATTTTACCCAAGCTAAATAATTGCATGTTATTATAATAATACACACAATTACCAGGTAATAATAAGGTTGCATTCATATACTAAGCACTTTACAAACTATAAGTACAATGGCTTTTGCTGTAATGGTTACCATCAAGTTTGCAGAAAGCTTGCTGCCTCCGTTTTCACATGCTCACATGCCCTAGTACAACTGAAATGTCCAAAATCCTTACAAAAGTCACAAAGGCATATGATAACTGAGAAAGCGAAAGATGAAGGAAGTTTGCTGTTTGCAAAAGGATCTTGGTTTATGAGAAAGAGCATGAATTTAGCAGTCAGACTAATCTGGATTTGAATTTTGGCTCTTATGTACAAGCCACGTGACGTTGGGCATGTGATTTAACTACTCTTTCCTAATCGCCAAGAATGATGATAAAAAAAAAAAACCCTTCAGAAAACCGATGCAAAGATTAAGCCATAGTAATGTATGTGAAAGTAACTTCCATCACACTTGGAAGATATTACATGTTCATAAATATTTAGTTTTCTTTTTTATGTAACATAGAGTGAATTCTTTGCTTAAAATTCACAGCTGACTCTGGGGAATATGAATAGCTTTGCCTCCCTTCCCCCCCCCATTTTCCCCACATTCTCTGAGGTAGCCAGGCCCCATCACATTTCTACCTTCCATTCTCCCCTGTTCTTCAGGTAAAATGAAATTTTTGGTCTCAAATAACTGAAATTCCAGTGAGCTAATCAGGATACCTTCCTGTAGACAGGGGAGTTTTTGGGGGGTCGTCTAGATTTTTTGATTCATGTTAGTATCCTAAAGCAGCATCAGACAGAGAAAAATAGTCTGTGAGGTCTTTTATCCAATATATATATATATATATATATAAAATAAAACACAAGCTGAAGAACCTGAGTTCCCCTGTTCTAGAGACAGGGTGGTAACTAGTTCAGTGGAGACTGCAAGGAAAAGGCTGTGTTAACCTAACTAGGTAATTGTACAAAGTCTCTTAGGTGCCCGGAACTCAGAGCCCTTTAATATCAAAAGCTCCACTTGTGCTGAGAATATATATGCCCTACTTTAGAAGTTCTAGAACTTTCTCTGACCACTAAAGGGAACAAAAACTTTAAAACTGAAAGCTCCTCGTATGGTTTCCCTTTAGGTTATATTTAGTTCAATAAAGGCAAAGTAATTTACCTGGAAGATTTATTGTGCATTTCCAAAAGGTAGACATTTACTCTCTCCTCATGACCAGGATTAGGCACAATTATGTCATTAACCTTCCAAACATTCCTTTTGGATGGTGGTGAATTTCCTAATAACCATTATGGTCAAGCTGAGGTCAGAGGTAAACAAAAGGTTAAGTATCACAGACTCTAGGGTCATATAACTTCAGAGGCAAAAACCATGATTGGAATCTTGGTTCTCTGGCTAATTACCTCACTGCCGTCCAGACTGGTGTGATCCTTCTGATGCCTACAGAGACTTTTCTGATGTTCACAGGTCATGAGGAAAGCTCAGAAGGGATGGAAAAAAATAATCAAGTAACCAGGGACAGAAAGAGAGGCTCTCTGCCTGCTTCATCATGGTTATTTACGGCCTGCCTATCAGGGACACAGCTTACACAGCTAGGGCTTTAGAGAGAAAAATCTAGACCAGATGAGCAAATGTATTCAATGTGGTCAACCAGTCTGGGACAGAGCAGTACTAGCCAGGACAGAGACAAAACAGTGTTCTCGCAACTGACCTTTTTCATGCTCTGTAGTTAGGACATAAGTAGAAAATTCCTTGTTACTATCTAGTTTGCAGCTTAGAGCCTAAAGTTAAAAAAGTTAAAATAACTGAAATTTACTGAGATTCTGTTGCATGCTATATACTATGTCAGACATTTTATATTCATTTTTTTTCTTTTCTTTTCTTTGAGAGAAAGAGCTCAAGGGGATGGGGGACAGAGGAGAGGAGAGGGAAAGATAGAATCTTAAGCAGGCTCTGTGCCCAGTGTGGAGCCCAATGTAAAGCTCAGTCTCATGACCATGAGATCATGACCGGAGCCAAAATCAAGAGTCAGACATTTAACCAACTGAGCCACCCAAGTGCCCCATATTTTCTTACTTATTCTGTATAAGAACCCTACAAATTATATATTCTGCTCCCATTTTGCCACTGAGAATACCAAGACTCCAGGAGACCAAGTAATTTATCCAAGTGAACCAACAGAGCTTGGACTCTAACCAAGCAAGATTTAGTAGACTCCAAAGTCTGTGATCTTTCTGCTGCGTTTCCATTTTCTTACAAAGAAACTCTATAAGGTGAAGGCAGGCCAGGGCAGACTATTCTTCTCTCTATAGACCACTCACCCACAAATTTGATGAGTGTTTTTAGCTGGGATTGAGTTTTTTGAAGTAAAATGAGTTCAACCTCAGGAATCAGTTTGCCGCCTCCTCTGTATGCCAAGGAAAGACTGTACATAGATATAGACCACAGTACCTGATTAATCACAGGATCCCCATAACTCAAAGTATACACTTCCATAAAGGGAAAATGCTGGGTTACATGACTGCCTGAAGTGGCCATAGACTCCATTGCCTTCTAGGATAGGAGTATTCAATGTTATACTTGCTAGAAACATAACAAAAGCATAAAAGGTAATCTTTAAAATAAACATGACCTCTGTCACACCCTTTTCTTGTTGTTTTTTCCCCTCTACCCCTGATTTAGGAGCTGCCTCTTCTCTCTAGAATCTAGAATGTCTAGAGCAGGGCTTCTCAACTTCAGCATTGTTAACATTTGTGGCTAGATAATACTTTGGCACAGTGGATGGGGACTGCCCTGTCCATTGTGAAACGTTTAGCAGCGTCTCTGGCCTCTACTCATTTAGATGCCGGTAGCAACACCCTCCCCAATCATGAAAATCAGAAATGTCTCCAGATGTTGCTGAATGTCCTCTAGAGGACAAAATTGCCCCTGATTCAGAATCACTGGTCTCAGTTATGGACTGAATTACAAAAAAACTCTAGGAAGCTCTAAATAGAATGTTATTGTACAGCCCTGAGATTATTTTCAGGATATAGCAATGCTTGCTCATTATAAAAGGCTGATATTCTAGACTGAAAAGAAAAGTAGATGACATTCTCCAGGTGTTATCTGCAGTGAAGGAGAATAAAGAAATTCCAATCTTAGAGAATTTTGCAGGAAGCCATCATCCATTTCCCAGGTAGTAAGTAAACCAAAAAAAAAAAAAAATTCTAGTATGAAGAGTCAGTCTTTAAAATGTGCCCCATGGGGTGCCTAGGTGGCTCAGTTGGTTGGGCAGCCAACTTTGGCTCAGGTCATGATCTCACAGTTTGTGGATTCGAGCCCCACATCGGGCTCTGTGCTGACAGCTAGCTCAGAGCCTGGAGCCTGCTTTGGATTCAGTGTCTCCCTCTCTCTCTGACCCTCCCCTCCTCACATTATCTCTCTCTCAGAAATAAATAAAATGTTAAAAAATAATAAAACAAAAAAATAAAATGTTCCCTTATGGGGGCACTTGGGTGACACAGTCAGTGAGCATCTGGCTCTGTATTTTGGCCCAGGTCATGATCTCAAGGTTTATGTGATTAATCCAAGCATCAGTCTCGGGTCTGACACGGCAGAGCCTGCTTGGGATTCTCTCTTTCCCACTCTGCTCTTGCTCTCTATCTCCCTTTCTCTCAAAATAAATAAATAAACTTTAAAAACAAAATAAAACAAGGGGCTCCTGGGTGGCTCATTCAGTCAAGCATCCAACTCTTTGTTTCAGCTCAGGTCCTGATTTCGTGGTTCATAGGTTTGAGACCCATGTTGGCTCCTCACTGATACGGTGATCCTGCTCGGGATTCTCTCCCTTACCCTCTTTCTGCCCCCCTCCCACTCACATGTGCACACTCTCTCTCAAAATAAATAAATAAGCTCAAAAAAAAATAGAAATAAAACAAAAAATGTCCTCTTGTGTATGTACCTTTTAACTAAATCTTCTTAAACTAGAATAAGTTATGGAAATGAGAAAAACACAATTTTCCACTTCTACCCACAATGTTATTTAGTATTTCTTTAGTGCAAATAAATCAGAGACTAATATTTAAAGGTATTCAGATGGCTTCCCTTCTCAATTATACTTAGTACCAATGAGTAAGAACAAATTTTCTAAAAAGGAAAAAAAAAGTAGGAAAGAAATGTTTATTGTCAATATGTTTGAGTTTTGCAAAATTATTTTAATTCTGCAAAGTTTTTGTCTTTATTCCTTGCCCTTAATAAATTCATAAAATATGGGGAAAGTGGCACAACTTAGCAATATAAATATTGATTTAGTTATATTTAATCTTCTTTCCGCCTTTTTCTATTTTAAATTTTTTGTAATCTGGCTTGAGTCAGTTTTACCAGGAATTAATCATTGAAGTCCTTGTTTGGCTGTTAGATTTGTCTGCGAATAAGCATGTAGTATAGATGAAATACAAGCCAATCTCTCCAAGTGTTGTAGTACATAGCCAGCAATGTGGGGTTAGATTGGGAGGGGCTAGAGATAGAAAGATTTGAAGTAATAGGACACAGGAACTATCTAATCACCAAAGAAGTCATTCCATGTTGTTAAATAGAGATAGAACGTTCTGTTCTAAATTCTCAGAGAGGATTCAGAGGAAAGCAGAGTATGTAGATAAAAAATATGCACATACATAATGATTTAACCCTCACAACAACCCCAGGAGGGAGATTGTGATTATCTCATTTTTCTGGTAAGAAATGGAGGCACAAAAAAGTAATAGCTCAAAGTCAAATAGTAAGAGGCAGAGGTGGGACTTGGACTCTGCCAGTTTGAGTCCCTAACTCACTGTACTAGTGCACACAACTCTAGGAGATTTAGAAGCAAGGATCTAGGAAGGAAATGGGATCATTTGTCCCAAAGAAGTGTAAAGTGATAGGTCATTTAAAAATATGGCCACATTGAAGGAAGATCTAGAACTAATTCTAGTAATTTCATCACCATACAGAGAAATTCCTTTGGAATTGGGAAGAAAGGAGTCTGAACCAACCCCTTCTGCTATCTATACTCATCAAATCAGCCGTGTAATTCTCAAATGCCAAACTTGCTTGGAAGATTCCACCATAATGTTATTCTATAAAGATAAACAGTTTTGTAAATAAGCATCTTCCCACTCCCACTCCCACTGACAACTAAAAAGCAGCTCTGTGTAGGAGGCTGAGTAATTACCTCAGATCTGGAGTGAGGAACTCCAAACTCATGAAGAGATTCTTCATGGTTACCTCAGAAATACTGCTGTGCTCCCACCTGCTGCTACTATTTCTCTTTTCTCTGGTCTTAGAAGTACCTCGCTTTCCCCCTTTTTCCCCCTTCAGTCTTTCCTGCCTCCACCTGCCCTCTCATTATGGACTATCCAAGGCTCTGTCCTCAGCCACCATCATGAATCCAACCATCTCAAAGCAATCCTAAATCTAAGCCTCCAGCCTGACCTCCTTGCTTACTTCCAGACCCACATTCCTAACTTCCTACTGGACAGTTCATTCATTTGTCAAAAATGGGACTCACATGCTTCCCCACACACACACAAATAATAAAATAAAATAAAATAAGGAAAATACTCATGTCGTGATCATAACTAAGAGTCACTGTGTCTGTCACCCAGTTCTCTCTACTATTCCTATCACATGCCAACAGTTACCTGATTGTGGCTTCAAAGTTTGTCACTTTTACTTCCTTCTCTTCATTTTTAGAGCCCACCTAGATTTCTTTAATGAGTTTCTAACAAGTTACCCTGGCTCTAGATTGCACTGCCTGATACTGGAGCCATGAGTCACATGTAGCTAAGGAGTACCCGAAATGTGCCTAATCTGAAATGAGGCATGCCCTAAGTATAAAGGCATTCTCCATTTGAAGCTTTGGTTGGAAAAAAAAAAAAAACAAGAATATAAGATATCTCATTAATAACCTGTATAGTGGTCACCTACTGAAATTATAATATTTTATGCATTATGTGAAAATATTGAATTATTCCATGTTTCATCTTATACTTTTTTAATGTGGCTGAATAATGGCCTCCCAATGTGTCAATATCTGAATCTTCAGAACCTGTGAGTATGTGACCTTACAGGGCAAAAGGAACGTTGGAAATGTGATTAAGTTAAGGATTCTGAAATGGGAAGGTCATCCAGATAAGCCCAGTGTAATCACAAGGGGCCCTATAAGAGAGAGATGGGGGGGAGGAGAGATTTGACTGCAGACGATGTTACACTACTAGCTGGGAAGAAGGAGGCAGGGGCCATGGCCCAAAGAATGTAGGCTGTCTCTAAAAGCCAGTGTTATCAAGGAAGCAGATTCTCATCAGAAGACTCCAAAAGGAAAACAGACCAGCTAATACCATGATAGACTTGTGGCTTCCAGACCGGTGGGAGAATAAATGTGTATTGCTTTAGGCCACAAAGTTTATGGTAATTTGTTACAGTAACAATTGAAAACTAATACATATGGCTACAAGGACATTTAATTTACATGTGGCTCCCCTTTGTAGTTCACATTAGGTTTCTGTAGGAGAGCACTGCTCTAGAATCTTCTCCCTGTTAGTCCATTCCCCAGCTAGAGTGATCTTATAGCATCACTCCTTTGCTCAAATGCTGTCCTTGGCAAACAGGTGGATACAATGAAGCCCAAATTCTTGTTTGCCTCTCACATCTGTCTCCATAACCTCTATCATGTCACATTTGCCAGGCTTTGACATTTCATGAGCACTACAAACCCCCAAATATCTTATCTTATACACACACACACACATATACATATATACATATACATGCACATGGATATAGTTACACACCCCATGTTACATTAGTTCCAGGTGCACAATAAGGTGATTCAACTTCTCTATACCTTATACTGTGCTTACCAGAAGTGCAGCTACCATCTGTAACCATACCACGCTATTGCAATACCATTGACCATATTTACTATGCTGTACCTTTTATCCCCTTTTATCCCCGTGACATTATTCCGTAACTGGAAGCTTGTATCTCCCACTCTCCTTCACCCACTTTGCACGTCCCTCCATTCCGCTCCCCTCTAACAACCATAAGCTCTCTGTATTTATAGATCTGATTCTGCTTTTTTAAACATCTTGTCTTTCAACCAGTTTCATCTACCTCTATTGCCTCAAATTTTCCTTATTTTTCTATTCCCCCCTTTTCTTTTTTTTAAATGCTTTTTTTTATTTTTTAACGTTTATTTTTGAGAGAGAGAGAGAGAGAGAGAGAGAGATGCGAGTGGGGGAGGGGCAGAGAGACAGGTGGAGATACAGAATCTGAAACAGGCTCCAGTCTCCAAGCTGTCAGCACACAGCCCGAACTCCAGGACAGTTAGATCATGACTTGACCGAAGGTCAGATTCTTAACTGACTGAGCCAGCCAGGAGCCCCTGTGCCCCCTTTTCCAAGATGTTTCCTTACCCTAAATGCATTTTATTTTCATTTTTGACCATCAGTATCCTGTGTACCCTTCCAATTTTAATTTAAATCCCAGTTCTTCCATGTAGCCTTCCACAGCTCCCAGTAGGAGTTAATTTAGCTCCACTCTGCCTGCATCTCTTAGTGTGTGTTATCAGCTGTCCCACAGCATGACTGAACTCTGACCGAGGGACAGGCCAGTGCTGGAGCACTTCCAGAGGCAGGAGCCCCCTTACCCATCCTGTTTCATGTTCCCCAGTGGTGCCCTTCCTGTGCCAGCAACATCAGTGCAGAAGTTGTGGGGTTGGGTCTTGAGGGGCACCTCTGGGTTTCTGCTCCACTGCTGTAGTGTGGGTGCTGAGGATTGCTTTCTGGGCACAGTGGGACTCTTCAGAGAAGGGGCCTCCAGGAAAAGACTGGGCTGTCTTTGTGAACCGGTGGGGTTTCAAAGCTGGTAAGATTTGAGATTAATGCTTCATTGATACAGTCACAATTGTGCTTATAAACTGGTGAAAGCTGGAGACAGAGATAAGCAAGAGAATCTGTGACACCAAATAAAAACTTTAAACAGAAAAGATGGGTTTCCCAAAGAGCTTGGATAGTATTTATGCCAACCTCCTTGTTTCTGGAAGAACCACACCCAGCAGGCTGGTGTCATCAGCTCAAGTAATCTACCTTGCCCAGTCATTTTTCCGGGGTGTGGTCTTTGAAGATATACACACACACACACACACACACACACACACACACACACATATATATATATATATACATATATATGTATTTTATTTTAATAAATGAAATATTTTATTTATTTTATATTTATATTTTAATAAGCATTAATTTTAAACATCATTTATTTAAAAATCTGTGTTGGGAAAAACATCCAGATGAAAACCGTTATACAACTTCAACATTAAAGGTCCCTTGATTATATTTGTAGGTGATGACAACTCTCTATACTTAGTTCTCTGAGTGACACCAGCTGTCCACCATGAAAATTCTGAAACATTTCCCCAAAGAACAATGTGTTAAATTATTCCACTTTCACCACCTTGTGAAAGGCATAGCCTAGTGCCCATGACCTGAAACTTCTGCCTTCAGATGGATCAGGATGAAATTGGACATAAATGTAAGAAAAGCATCTTTCATTCATACAGTAATATACAGGCTGCATTATTTTGGTTGATCCACAGAGTAACTTTGGAAAGTTGGTAAAACAGAGATTTTTATCCCTATTTTATAGCTAAGGAAGTTCCTAAAGCTTGGATGTGGTAGAGAGAAAATTCAAACTCAGGTTCTCACACGTGATCAGAAAACATATCTTAAAAATGTACAACTCATGAACTGTTAGATTTTTTAAAAATCACTGTTGGTACTTTATCAGAATAAAAAGCTTCTGCACAATGAAGGAAATAATCAACAGAATGAAAAGGCAACCTATGGAATGGAAGAAGTTACTTGGAAATGACATACTTGATAAAGGGCTAGTATCCAAAATATATAAAGAATTGATATAACTCAACACCCAAAAACCAAATAATGCAATTAAAAAATGGGCAGAAGACATGAACAGACATTTCTCCAAAGAAGACATCCAGATGGGCAACAGACACATGAAAAGATGCTCATCCTCACTTATCATCAGGGAAATGCAAATCAAAACTACAATGAGATATCACTTCACACCTGTCAGAATGACTAAAATCAACAACACAAAAAACAACAGGTGTTGGTGAAAATCTGGGGAAAGGGGAACCCTCATGCACTATTGGGAATGCAAGCTGGTGTAGCCGCTCTGGAAAACAGTATGGAGGTCCCTCAAAAAGTTAAAAATAAAACTACCTTATAATCTAGTAATTACAGTACTTGGTATTTACCCAAAGAATGTATACAAGAACACTAATTCAAAGAGATACATGTACTCCTATGTTTATCACAACACTATTTGCAATAGCCAAGATATGGAAGCAGCTTGGTGTCTATCAATTGATGAATGGATAAGGAGGATGTGGTGTATAATATAATGGAGTATTATTCAGTCATAAAAAAGACTAAAACCTTGCCATTCGTAACATGGGTGGAGCTGGAGAGTATAATGCTAAGAGAAATAAATCAGTCAGAGAAAGACAAAGACCGTACCATCTCTCTCATGTATGGAATTTAAGAAACAAAAGAAAAAAGCAAAGGGAAAAAAATAGAGAAAAAGCAAGAAACAAACTCTTAACTATAGAGAACAAACTGATGGTTTTCAGAGGGGAGCGGAGGTAGGGGATGGGTTAAATAGGTGATGAGCATTTTTCATGATGAGCACAGGTGGATGTGTGATGTATCGATGTTGAATTATTATATATTTTTTAATGTTTGTTTAGAGAGAGAGAGCATGCATGTGTGCACAAGCATGGAAAGGGGCAGTGAAAGAGGGAGAGAGAATCCCAAGCAGACTCTATGCTCTGAATGGAGCCCAACAAGGGGCTTGATCTCACAACCATCTGATCATGACCTGAGCCAAAATCAAGAGTCAGATGCTTAACCACTGAGTCACCTATATTATTATATTATACACTTGAAACTAATATAATGCTGTATGTTAACTAACTGAAATTAAAACAAAACTTAAAGAAAAAAGAAATCAAGGGATCCTCTAGTTCAATTCCCTGGTTTTACTGGTAAAGGGAAGACTAGGAAGTGTTTGGGACACCTGGGTGGCTCAGTCAGTTAAGCGTCCGACTTCAGCTCAGGTCATGATCCCAAAGTTTGTGGGTTCAAGCCCCATGTCAGGCTCTGTGCTGACAGCTCAGAGCCTGGAGCTTGCTTCAGATTCTGTGTCTCCCTCTCTCTCTGCCCCTCCCCTGCTCATGCTCTGTTTCTCTCATAAATAAATGTAAAAAAAAAATTTTTTTTTAATACTAGGAAGTGTTTGCTCCTCTTCTCATTGAGCATTTGGCCCTGTTGGTCTCACTTTATAAAAATACCAGCTATCTGGGCACTTGGATGGCTCAGTCGAGTTGTATGTCTGACTCTTGATTTTGGCTTAGGTCATGATCCCAGGGTAGTGGGATCTAACCCTCATCAGTCCCACACTGAGCGTGGAACCTGCTTGGGATCTCTCTCTCTCTCTCTCTCTCTCTCTCTCTCTCTCCCTCTCCCTCTCCCTCTTTCTCCCTGCCCCTTCCCCTGCCCCTTGTGCTCTCTTTATCTAAAATAAGAAAAAAATTTTAAATAACAGCTATCTTCTACTCCTTAACCCAAATCCTCACACAAAGGCTTATTCTCATGCAGGAAGCCTTGTCTGATCTCCCTACTAATCCAGATTCCCTATTCAGTGCTCTTCTTGCACCATTGACATCTCCTTAGCACTTACCACTACAGTAATTTTTCTACATTTATTCATGGAATTCTTTAATTATACAAGATCATATAATCAATTTTAACATCTATCTTTCCCACTAGTTTATAAGATTCATGAAGGCACCATTGTATCAACAGCATCTAAAAGAATGCTAAATTTGAATAACTGTTTATACTAAATAGATGCATTTGTCTTGAACTTGTCTCCTGACTCTAGTCAATTCTTTTTATCTATTGCACCATGGAAACCTGAGTTAATCCTTCTCTACTTACAGTCACAAATTGCTTAGAATCTTGAGGATTCTGTTCCAAGTAGTTTCTTAATTAAGAGAAAGTAAAATTTCCACACACAAACTAGGCCTTAGGCCCCTATGCCTAATAGAACCTGCCTGTGGAGAGAATCTTGTTCATTAATCTTGCTATCCCAGATGTAGCCCAAGTATCTTAGGCTTCACTAAATGGTGAATACAGATAGATCCCTGCTAGAATTAATAACTAATTATCTTTGACTTCAAAAAGTGTGTAAACTTTTAGAAAGTCTTCCTTCAGCCACAAATATGTGAAGAAATCCTCAGGAAAAATATCCCTGATCGTTGTTCCCCATCACAGTCAGGTGACCCAAGACCATACAACGTTAGCCCCCCAAAACCTACTTGAAGTCAACTGTGAGTCAGAGATTCTACTTCTATGACCTTGCTCCCTGAAAATGCTGTGGCAGTGAAACTAGCATACCACGTGAGGGCTGAGTAAGAGAAGACTCTTCTTTCTGTCTCACCTTCATTTAGGGTCCATAGCCATGTGGCTTGGTGAACGTCTCCCTCTCCACAGGCTGACTCTTTTTCCCAGGGTTCTTGGGTCAGAATGACAGTCAGCCGCCATACTTCTCCCCTCTGACCTCCAGGCCAAGGCTAAGTCTGACTCTGTGGAGCCAGCCTCCCCCTTCCACTTGGATGAGTCTCTCCAGAGGCCTTCTGGGTCTCTAGAGATCCCAACCCTAAACTCCATATGTGTTGCCCTCACCCAACAGATAGATTTTCACCCGTCTGGCTGGGTTCATTCACATTTCTTCCCAGTGGATCTTTAGACCCTTTGTAAACCGGAAAAATGTGCCTGAGAGAAGAACTACCCCAACTCCAGTTACCAGAAAGATCTGTGCCCCAGCTTCTCCCCAACAGAAATACCCTGTTTGAATAAGAATGGACAACTAAGTCTTCCAGGTATTAAAGACGCTTGAAAAGCTATCCAGAATATCAGGAAATATCACAAGATATGCAATAAGAGAGGGGCGGCTGGGTGGCTTAGTTGGTTAAGTGTCTGACTTTGGCTCAGGTCATGATCCCAGCGTTCCCGAGTTCAAGCCCCATGTCGGGCTCTGTGCTGACAGCTCAGAGCCTGGAGTCTGTTTCAGATTCTCTCTCTCTCTCTCTCTCTCTCTCAAAAGTAAATAAACATGAAAAAAAATTTTAAAGATATACAGTAAGAAAGACTTTTCCCTAAATCCCATTATTTACTATCTAGGTTACCTCCAGCAAATTTCTTAACCTCTCCAGGCCATGATTTTTTTGTCTATTAAATGAGAATCAAAATACCTAACTCAGATGGTTAGTGTGAGTATTAAAAACAAAACACTGCTAGGAATTTACCCAAGGGACACAGGAGTACTGATGCATAGGGGCACATGTACCCCAATGTTCATAGCAGCACTCTCAACAGTAGCCAAAACATGGAAAGAGCCTACGTGTCCATCAACTGATGAGTGGATCAAGAAGATGTGGTTTATCTATACAATGGAATACTACATGGCAATGAGAAAGAATGAAATCTTGCCATGTGTAGCAACATGGATAGAACTTGAGGGTGTTATGCTGAGTGAAATAAGTCAGGCAGAGAAGGACAGATACCATATGTTTGCACGTATAGGGTGAGAACAAACTGAGAGCTTATGGAGGTGGGGGAGAGGGGAACGGGGGTGATGGGCATGGGGGAGGGCACTTGCTGGGATGAGCACTGGGTGTTATATGGAAACCAACTTGACCATAAACTATTTAAGGAAAAAAATAAAATAAAAACAAAACACTACATGTAAAATGGCCCAGCATAGAGAAAATAAAACAGACATTACTGCCATATGCCCCCTCAAGGACATTGAGACTAGAATAATTAGAGGATGAGGACCCCTTTACAAACAGCAGAGAAGGAAGAGTCAGGGCCCAATACTAGTGTCCACTGATTTACTTAGGACAAGAATTTTTTCTTCCAAAATATATTCCTGCCTCACCATCAATTTGGTACTCATGCTTCTGAGGATTGATTAATGCAGCTGCTGCTGTCAAAGTATTCTTGAGAAAATTGAAGCACAGAGGAAGGGTCCTTTTAGGCTCATCTAGGAAGTCATTAGAAGTGTGAAGTAAAATCAAAGTAATCGTGAGGTATAGAATAAAAATATTAAAAGGAACTATAATTTTAGACTTCTTGCTATTTAAAAAAATAATATAAGGCTCTTATATCACATGCTCTGTTTGGTGCTTTATGCAATATTTCTATTCAACAAATATTTGTGGAGCATCTTCCATAATCCAGGCACCGTCCTAGACACTGAGAATATAATGATAAGCAGAAAGAAATGTGACCTCCATCCTCATACAGTCCTCCATGGAGTCTCATGGAGACAGACACCAATCAAATAATCACACAAGTAAGGGAATAATTACACACTGTGGTAAGCACTATGGAGGAAAGTTATGCAATGTGAATAGGGTGTACAGTGATGTATAAGAGACAGCTTCCCAGGAAAAGTGGGAATTCTTTTCCCAGGAAAATTCAAATTCCAGCTTTCAGGAATTTGAGCTGAAATCTAAAGGATGGGTAATAGTCAACTAGGAGACCAAGAGGGAGAGAAGTCTTCAGGCAGAGGAAATATGAAGTGCAAAGACCTTGTGGGCAGGACAGAATGGTAACATTGAAGAAGTTAGGTCCAGAATGACTGCCTCACAGACAGAGGGAAGAATAAGGTCAAATCAGGTTGGAAAGAGCCTGCAGGGCCTAGACTCCAGTGCTGAAAACTGTAGGCTATGTCCTAAAAGCAAAAAGGAGTCATTGAATCCATCAATTAATTGCTCTATTGAATGTTTCAGGATTTTTCTGGTATATTATCATACCACAAACATATCTGTATAATATGTAGTATAGAACTCAGATCCACTAGCCCACTAAATACTTTCTGCATCTGATTCATAATCCAATAGCCCTTGTGAACTAATAGCTGCCAGATAGGCCTGAGCCTTTTTATGCACAAACTGTGGTGCAGACTTTTAGTATCAAACAGGCATGATTTATATATGCTGTGCCGTTCAACACATGGGTTCCGTAGAAACGGAAAATGTATTCATGATGCTAAGGCAGATCACTGCTTCTCGTACCCATTATTATTAAAGTAAGACATTTGAGGTAAAAGCTGAATTTTGGCTTCAAAGGTTCTCAAGACAGCTACATCTGCACCACTCAACATAAGCAATCTGGAAGTTCACATGGTGAGAATTAAGCATTTCTCACTCAGTATAAACTGTGAAATGTATTTGAAAATAGAGTTTTCTGTTAAAATTAGCATTTTTTTCATACTTAGCCAACAACTGCCACTTTTTTTACGAAGTCACATTATTTATAGCATGAAGACTATTGGGATGGCTGCTGCTCTGATCTCCATGAGCTGTCACAGGCTAGGAAGGCACATCAAGTGAGAACAAGTTCTACTGGCTCTCAGTACAATGGTGAGGTGGTGTAAGATCAGAACACAGTTCATCAGAAGACTGCTTTCAGGCGGTGTTTGGGAAAGTCGAAATTTAAGCTAAGTAAAGTTTCCAGATGCAAGAAATGACACAATGAGTCCATAATTTTTAAATGCTTTTCATCTCCCACCCTTACCTATGCCAAGGATCGCAAACATTTTCAGTGTTTCTAAGCCCATTTTGGATTTAGCAGTATCTCTTTTTTCCTTAAACTCACTTTATTTCTCTTAAGTTCACTTCATGAGTAGCATGCCACTTTTTAAATTAAAATGAGTTTAATTTAAAAGTTTTCCATTAAAAAGTTTTTTTTAACTTTCTTGTAATGTTTATTTTTGAGAGAGAGACAGAGAGACAGAGACAGAGAGACAGTATGCATGGAGGAGGAGCAGAGAGGGAGACACAGAATCTGAAATAGGCTCCAGACTCTGAGCTGTCAGCACAGAACCCTCTGAAGGGCTTAGACCCACAAAGTGCAAGATCATGAGCTGAGCCAAAGTCGGATGCTCAACCAACTGAGCCACCCAGGTGCCCCGATTAAAAAATTTTTTAAATATCAGTTAAGGTAAGCAGAAATACCATAGGTTTTTTGCCAAAGTGTAGCTAAATAATCACTGCTCTCTGCCTTGGTCAGACTAAGAATCCTAGACCAAATATACAAAACTTAGATGGAGGGGAAAAATCTGTGTTAAATTTTCAGGATCAATTGTTTTCAATCACAAGTACTTAGGTTATGAAAAATACATGTCATTGTTTTAGTTAATTCCTAACTTCCGAACTGGCAACTCTTCCATGTCCTTTATTTTTTCCTGTCCACCTATTAGCCATTATGATGACTATTACTGTTTCTCCCAGCGTATTGTTAAGGGAAAGGAGAGCAACAGGATGGAAACAAATCTCTGTGGTGTCTTGTTAGCATCTCTGTGACAGTTTAGTCATCTCTGTGACTGAAACTCTCCAATCCAGTGAGATCCCTTCATCTGAGGATGGTCTGTGTTCATGTTCTCCCTGGCCGTTGTTAACATTTCCAATCAAGACCTTGACCCGCATCTCTTTGGGGTTTAGAGAAGAACACAACAGCACCAGAAATTCTAACCACTGAATGCCCAGCACATTCAATCTCCACAACATAATTCCCCATAAAAAGTTGTGTGGTGTCATGGAAAGGGCACTGAGTCTGAGTCAGGAAGGCTGAGTGTGTGACTCTGCCTCTGGTAGGAACTTGACTCATGATCTTTCATAAGTGAAGATTCAAGGCAAATGTCTCCACCTTTCACCACTCTCCCAAGTAGCCATGAGACATTCTGTCATTCTCAGTATTTCTCAAGCACTATTCCCATCCCTATCATTGGGTCTATAGTAATAGCTTGTAAACATATGGATACCCCTTTATCCAACTCCAATCTTACCCTCAACCACCACCTTTAGTCTCCTTGGGAGCAGAAATAAATCATTTTTATCTTCTCAGTGATGTGAACAGTGCTTATACAGAAGGCATTTGACAAATGTTTGGTGCATAAGTGGATGTCCATGAATTCTCACCTCTGTTTTATCCAAAAGGAACTCCTTTTTTCCTCTCTGAATATCACTCAGCACCCCTTCTGAACTTCCTTTCCTATAGATTGTGTTCCGGTTGTGGCTGGATAATAAGTTGTAAGCTGTCTTAAACTAGAAGGAAATTTAGCCCTAACTTTGACATATCAAATTCCTCTTGATCACATAACAAAGATGGGTTCTTGAATGACCTTGGCTGAAATTCTCTCAGTCTCCAGCAGAATAAGTGTCGCAAACAGCCACAACAATATTTCTTACCCCACACGTTCTTCTAGAACCTTGTCATCCCCTATCAAAAAGTAGAAACTATGTTCTCCCCGCCTTGAAGCTGGGCAGGCTTTTGTGGCTACTTTGAACAACAGAGCACAGGTGAAGAAATACTATGTGTTTCCATATTAGTTTATAAAAGGCAATATAACTTCTACCTGGCTCTCTCCTTTGACACTTGCTCTTAGAATGCAGACACCATTCCGTGAAGAAGCCCAAACCACAAGGGGAAGGCCATGTAGAGGAGAGCAAAGCCCCCTACCTTCACTCTTAGCTAAGCTCCCAGCCAACACGGGCCTACTTTCCAGGCATGTGAGCCATCTTGGAAACAGATCTTTCTGACTTCAGTCAAAGTGACACTGCATGGAGCAAAGACCATCTCTGCCCCAATAACAGATTCATGAGAAAAATAAATGATGACTGTTGTTTTCAGCCACTAGGTTTCAGGGTGGTTTATTATGCCACAAATGTAACTTGACCAATAGTACTCAGTGGGAGCTAACAGAGATGGCTAATTTTGCTTTCCAATTGACTCAAAAGGAAACTCCTGCATGCAAACACTTCACAACTTAAAAATGTTTGTGATAATAAAAATTTTTAAATCTTAAATAAATAAAACAACTTGAATCCAAATTCACTTTTTAACAGATCCTTTGGCATGTAAAAGCTTTTCCTGTCTTATTTCCTGCTATTTGGGGTCCTAAAAAGGTAAGCTTTTCTAATTTTACAAGTCTCCATATTTTTAACTCTATTTTTATTTGTATTTATAAACACCTAAACACCTCCCAAGTTTACCTCTTATTTTCGAATACTTTTTAATCACAGCCAATAATAAACAGTAGGCACTATCTACCATTCTTTTTTTTTTTTTTTTTTTTCAGCCACCTCCCCAGGAGGTAGAGGCTGTGTGGGGCATTTGGTCTGCTTTCCAAGTTATCCCAGATAACGGTTTTACCAGATGTTTAGCCACCACATGGTGAGTCACTGCTTTTCTAGTCTCTGATATCCATTTCCTTGATGTCTGCCTCTTGCCAACTTCCATCCAACCACTAAGCCAATCTCACATCTTTTAGGCTTTGTTAAGGCAGAACATCACTTTCATAGTAGTATATATATTATGATAATGCAAATACAAATAAATCTTAGCAGCTTAACCAGTGGTGTGCTAGCAAAAATGACTCTCTAAAAGAAGAGCCCTGGTTTGTAGCACTTGCCAATTTCTGTATTGTGAGTGCTCCAATTATAACTTTAAGCTATCAACTTGATGTCAATTAGCTTACAAAATTCCTTAAGACTTAACATCAGCTCTTGCCAATGAGGACAAGCCAGAGAAGGCACACCAATGGACTTAACCCAATGTATAAAATCCAGTCAACAGTGGAAGAGGCTATAAAAAGGAGTTTACCTCACAGGGACCCAGGGTGATGAAGGCTCTCCCATGTTCAACACATGGTTTTCAGGGTCATCTTAATACCAGCATCCAGCCAGAAGACAGAGAAGGATCCCAAGGGAACATTTTATAGGCCAGGACTAGAAGTAATGTAAATACTTACAGTCATATTCCATTGGCCAAAATTCAGTTTATGGTCACACCTAACTGCAAGGGAGGCAAGAGAATGTTGTCTAGCGGTGTGTCCTGGTGGAAAAGAAAACAGATTTGGCAAACACCTAGCCAGTCTCTGCCACATTCCCCTGGATACAAGCTCCAGCCAGTCAGTAGTATCATTAATATCAACAGTCACTTGAGAGCTCCGTGTCATTAGCCATAGAAAAGGAAATTATGGTCTCCTTAGTATCAAGTATAACCTAATGTTGTCAGGAACTATGCAATAATTGTCACTCCAAATGCTAAGCAAATATACTTCTGGTTGGCATTAGAGGGAGAGGTATCCAATATACACCTGTGTGGCCAATGTTCTACCAGATTTATGGGAGAGGTCACTTGTCCAAGTTATAGTAATGGAACTACTAACTTTCTAATCTGCTCACATAGTGTTGGACACCCAGGATAACATGAAAAACATTGAATTTGGAACATAGGGGAGTCCAACTCTTTAAAAAAAGAGTGGTCTGAGATTTCCATCTTAGCTTTGTCACCATCAGCTCGCTCTGATTCAAGTTCTTTATGCAAAAATTGTGTAATTACACCTAATTCACAGAGTAATAATTAATTTAAATAATTATTACAAAATACTGGCACATAATAGGTTCTCAGTATATGTTATTTCCTCCTCCCCTCCCTACCTAACAGGACAACCTGGACATGTTCTGGCAGGCAAAATTAGTTACTGGTGCTCTTTTTATTTTTATTTTCTTTAAGTTTATTTATTTATTTTGAGAGAAAGAGCATACGCAAGCAGGGGAGGAGCAGAGAGAGAGGGGGAGAGAATCCCAAGCAAGTACCATGCTGTTAGCGTGGAGCAAAATGCAGGACTCAAACCCACAAACTGTGAGGTCATGACCTGGACTGAAACCAAGAGTTGAACGCTCCACTGACCCAGGCACCCAGGTGCCTGGTTAGTGCTCTTTTTAGTACCCATTTCTTTTGACATGATCTACCACATGTTCTAAAGTTTCCCTCTCTTCTCTTTCCCCAAGAAAATCTCTGTGGACTTTCTGTCTGGGTTGTGCAAAGCTCTCTACTAACCTGGTTAGTGTGTTTAGTAATTCTTGAACATTTTGGAGACATTGTTGTAGCCAAAATAACTGAAAGGAGAGAGTCAGAAATATTAAACAGCTTACCCAGGAAATTCCACACAACTAAAAATACTGTCCCATAATGTCAATAGTGCCTCCCACTATAAGGAATTTCTGAATAGCAGAAATTTCAAAATTCCTCACAGCAGAGACACAGAGAAAAGACTTTTCTGAGACCCCATCGGATGACCACTGATCTGCCCCTCTATAGTCTGCCTGAAGTGTTTCTGTGAGAGTCTTGTACTTCCCTCCCACCTTCCCCCAAGTAACTGCATCATGTCCGCCCCCACCTCTACTGCCAGAATATTCTGCCCACTCTTCCTATGCATCTGACCTCATGGTCTAACTACATATAATAAACTCTGTGGGAATCGTCCCATGGGTTAAGGTCATTTCTTTCCACTTAAAATGGTGATGATTGACCTGGGAAGCAATAATTAAGTCTGAGTATAGATAAACAATAGTCAAACTTGCACAACCAAATTTTTCATTACAACCCGGTCAAAGTTAAAACTAATGACAAGTTGTGTCAAAAATAATGACACACAAAACCCCCTCGCTCAAGTGTGTTTAGTTCAAAGACAATCACTTCTAAGCATAAAACAGGCCTCCTATTCATTTGGATGTCATGAAATTATAAAGTTTATGCTGCCTAATTTGGAAAACTGTTAGCTGATGCATATTTATATTTCTGTTTAAAAACTAGAGTGTTAAATCTTTTCCCCTAAAGAGATGTTGAGTTGATCAAAGATACAGGATCGTCCTAATTCTTTTCAAATGTAGAACATCTTTAAAAAGTTATAGCAGGAAACGTGTCTATGATTAAATAAAATTAAAACCCTTACAATGCTTACAATTTAAGATTTTTATCTTTTTGATGGGACTAATCTCAAAGCATTTTATTACTGGGTCAAGTCCATTGTTCCATAGCATGGGTTCTGTGTCCAGGATCCAGCAGGTCACAGGTTTGCCTCTCAAAATATACAATTTATGAAATAAAACTCCTCCAATACTGAGCTAAGAAGCACAGAAGGTTCTCAAGGGCAGCAGTCTGCCTTAAATCCTGTGTATTCACAGGCACTGGGCATCTGGCCCTCTGGCTCCAAACCAAGGAAGTTGCTTCAGAACTGGCTGGTTCATCCCCGGGGTCATTTAACCTTCGCTCCCCAGGCTGAGCTTGTTGAAGTGTTTTGCTCTTTAGATCCAACTTTTGGCCCCCTTATTCTGGAGGGGCTCTCTAAACCTCTTGTTTCTTGTCTTATGACCCACAAAGGACCTCTCTGCTTCGAATGAAGGAAACAGATGAAGCCCCACCTAAGCGTTTTTCCATGAGCCTGAAATTTCTACTGACATCTCCTCTGCTTCTCAGACAGGACATTTTGAATCAGCCAGAACTGATTTGATTTCCCCATTCCATGTGATTACCTAAACAGAGTGCATCACGAACCCTGGACAAGATGCACCAGGACGTTATAATCCGAAACTCCTTATTCCTTAAGATTAAAAGGTATATGCTAATTCTGCTTCCCAAAGCCTGAGGCATCAAATTTCTCTCAATGCAGACTTCCCCCAAATTGGAAGGGAACTGTCATTAAAAACCTCATTAAAGATATTCTATTTCCAAGCAGAGCCCAGGAGCCCTTGAGTCAGATACAACGGCTTTCCTGTTGCCTGAAGACCTGTTCTTTGGAACTAGACAGCATCCCAGGGGGGAGAGATATACGTGGTCATATTCTCACTTCATTCTTGCCCAACACCAATCCCCACCAATGAGCTGCCCAGTAAATAGCGGGTAAATATGAGTCTTCTCAGTGCCAATGACTTGATGGTGAGGACCTCACAGCCATCTATGAGGTCCACATTATTTCCTCCATTTTATGTCTGAGAAAACTCTGGTGTGGCCTCCGTAAGCAACCAAAGGTTGAAGGAGGAGGGGAACAGAACCAAAACTGGAACCCAAGCGTCTGGCCCCAAGGCTGGCGCTTCTGCCACCACCCTGGGGCCTGCCTCTCTCAATGCCTCCCCTTCTGGCAGCAGCAAAGAGCACCCACTGTACTTGAATTCTTGTTTACTGAGTGGTGCTGGTGAGTTGACTGCAAGAAGCCAGCAAGCATTAACTTGCAAATAGTGCGGGTCTCATCAACTTTGTATATGAGTTTTTTTAATCACACACGTCTAAATAGGACACGAGTGTGGGTATCTATTTTAATTCAGCCTCCAGACCACAACTGGAGAGCATGTTGCTGCTGGTTCTTAGCAGGTCAATTAGTGCATCCTTCAGGAGCCATATCCTGCTTTGTAATATTTAGCCGACACATATGCCTTTAAATTACAGGGACTGAAATGTAACACATTACATGCCCAGGTCCATGCAATCAAAGAGAGCCACCCATGTTCCAACAATACTGGCTCAACTAGGCCCTCAATTGTTAAGGGAGTTAAGAGCAAACCAAAGCTGCTTGTCAGAATTATCCACTTGCGTGTATTTTCTGTGCTCTGTAGACAAGCTCCATAAACCTAAGTTACTCTTTTGAGTGCTTTTTATACTTTCATATATGTTATCTCTACAGGTGTGTGTGAATTTTCATATTTTATGGGTTCAGTACCTTCCATGGATATTTTCAGTCCTAACTGAAATGGCTATTTCACAAACCACAATTTCAGCAGTTAGAAGATACACTACTAAAGACAGGAGTGGACCTACTTGAAAACAACTTGTCAGTTCACTCTTGTGCCCGAGATGCTAATGACAGACACAGCCGGCAGCACATGTATCCACTGTCAGCCCTGCAGAAAGTCTCCTCCAGCAGCAGAAGGAGACCCTTAATTGTTATTTAAGTGGCCTTTGTCATTCATTCTGTTTCTCTTGCCACCAAGTTGCAATTTCTTCCTTTCCCTGCAACCAAATCTTTCTGAAAAGGTTATTCTCCAAGACACTGACACCATTTACATCCATCCGAAGGGAGAAATATACTAAGCTAAACGTGAATGGATCTGTTCTTCCCTTCTATGTGAAAGTAACAATGAGATGTGTTAAATATTATTCTCTGGCTCTTTTTACTGTAACGTTTCCCTGCATCTAATCACTTTTCCTTCTGCTGTCTGCAGCTGAATAGACAGCTGGAAGTCAGCTGTGTCGTGCCTAGTATAGTAGGTTTTTAAATGTGTCTCTGTTAATTGTGTGACGTTGTCCCTCATTCTGCTTTGTGAATGGACCACACTGTCTGCTGGAGCTAAGCGGACAGCTCAGCGATCTCTACCATTGCTTTTGTAGACAAGCAGACTTTCCCTGTCATCCCTGCAGTCAAGGTTAGAAAACCCAGAAGTATAGAGTTGGGGAAGTAGAGAGACTTTGAGGGTGTCCCAGTGCTGAAGTTCTGACTGTGGCATGGCTGTCCCAAATCATGAGAGCTCTCTCCAAAACCAGTGTCCAGTCTCATCCTCATTAACAGTTTTGGTTACCCATATAATTCTTTTTATTGCCAGAGGAGGGGAAAAAAGTCTCCATTTTTATGATTTTATAACCCTGTCATTAGAAATGTTTGAAATAGCATTCCACCCTCAGGTTGCATTGTGTGGTTATGAACTTCATTTGATCACTGCTCCATCAATGTGACATTAACTGCTGCAATTTACAACTGCTCCAGCTTTCTGTCTATTATTGTACCTTCTGCGTGTGGAAAAAGGAAGGGGGAGTGGGGTAGACCTCTGCTGCCCAGGGGAAGTTTAAAAGAATGCGATGTCTTGTTAAAACCTGAAGGGGCAATGAAGGGAGGGAGGGGGAATCTCTGAAGACAGCAAACCTACAGCCAGTAATGAATACTGCCTTGCTCCCGCTGTGAACATGGGTGACCTGGCGTGTCCTGCAAGGCCCGGAGTGAATAACTCACTGTGCGAGTCACAGGCCTCCTGGTAGGCCGCAGCATTGCTTTGTCTTACAAATATGTTCTCCCACAGAATAATCAGACTTGACGGGCGGGTTCCCTCAAGAAATGTTGAAACAAAAGCCTTGTGTGACAGAAAGAGCACCTTGTGATTTTGGCACAGGGCTCCCAGTGCTGAGGTTCCCGGGCAGCGCTTGGCTGGCTAACGCATCGGCAAACATCAAAGGTAATCAAGAACACAACAGGTCAGAAGACGCTGAGGCCTTGTTCATGTCTGATGAAAGTGTGATGAAGTCAGACAAGAATCCATTTTCACCACACATGCAAATTGAAGTGACATTCATTGTCTAACTTGGACCCACAAAATGAAGAAAGTATAATGCAGCTGGGAATCCCAGATGACTTCTTGACCTTGGCTACAATTAAATTTAAGAGAGAGAGACCAAAAAAAACCCTGTATTTCTCCTTAAGTGAAGAACCAGGAAGTCATCCCGATTGTTGGGTTGAAGTTAACTCTTTCTGGTGGCTTGAAAAATTATAGAGGGCTTTTTGAGGCCAAGGCAGTTGTTGATTCTCTCATGTTTTGGAAGAAGGAAGGAACCAGTGTCAGACCAAAGTTTTGGTCTAGTCCAAGTTTTGGACCCCTCTCTCCCCTGGATGGGGACCAGGCAACCATGAGGAGATAAATGAAACAGGAAGAAGTTAGAGCCAGCCTCAACATTTCACAGACTTCCCTCATTCGTTATTATGTTCTCATCTCTGCTGCTCTGAGGAAATGTCATGCCCCAGAAAACTGGAAAAGGACAGAGCACTCTCATACCCCCATCCTGTAGATCAGTATTTCTGTAACTTAGATGATTTTTAAGTACACGACTGAACACATACCATATTTGAACAAAGTTTACTTGGCTCTGAATTAGTGCTTACCCATAACTCAGTTGCTTATTGGTACATATGATAAACTGCAAACTAAGCTAATCCAGCCTTAAAACACAAACTCTCCAGGCAATAGTCCCAGGACTTTGAGCAGCGTCTCCAATCCAGGCCTGTCTCGTGAGAAAGGGCCCTAAAAATCCCAAGACAGAGTACCACAAGCTTGGTAAAAACAGCCACCCATCTTCACCTCCCCAGATGGGCTGGAGTATAGAAGCTGTTCGAATCAGCCACAGGCTCTACCACTATTCAGGGTGTAAGAGCTAGTACTGGCCCACATGCTTGCAAACCTTCGGCATTGCCGGTCTTTTTAATTTTGATGTATAGTGGTCTCTCACTGTGATTTTAATTTCTATTTCCCTGGTAAGTAGGGCAACCACAAAATGTATCATCCAAACCAAAAGTGAAAGGGGGTATTTTAAAAATTTTAGCAAGTAAAGCAGAGTAAACTGGGACTGTTACGAGCAAACCAGGATATATGGTCCCCTACTGCTGACTAACAAGGTTAAATACTTTCTCATATGTTTATTGGCCCTTTGGGTGTCCTCTTTGAGAATTTTTCTATTGGGTTGTCTTTTTATGGCAGACAATAGGAGTTTTTAATCCATCATCCTCACACTGTAATGAGTATATATATTCGTTTTTATATTTTCATTTATGTTTGTATATATTTCATAAGGATATCCATATATACACATATATATATATACATAAGGATATATGAATATCCTTATGAAATAATTATATCAATAAAATGCCACTCATCTGTTTAATATGTTGGAGTTTGGCATAATACATTACTAACATGCTTAAAAATCAATACTCTAGAATGTTAGTTAAAATGCTCTATCCTTTGTTTTTATCTACATCATACAGTAAACCTATCAATCCATGGTGTAACATACTAAGTTTTTACTCACAGTGCATTTTCTCTCATGGAAAGTCTTTCTTATAAATAGGGTTATACTTTATTTTTAACTATGAGATATTTTTATTGAAATTCAAATTTTGGCGGGGGATGCTGGGTAGCTCAGTCAGTTAAGCATTTGACTCTTGGTTTCCAGTTAGGTCTTGATTTCACAGATCATGGGTTCAAGCCCTGTGTCAGGCTCTGTGCTGACAGTGCAGAGCCTTCTTGGGATTCTCTCCCTCCCTTTCTCTCTTCCCTTCCTCTGCTCATGCTGTCACTCACTCACTCTCTCTCAAAAGAAATAAATCTTTTAAAAAATTGACATTTTTTCTATTGAAAATTTTCTATTGAAATTAAAGAAAATAACAATGGACATTCTTGAACATTTGCCTCCTTTGTTATACTTTCCTTTGTTTGGAAATAAAACATTACAGATACAGTTGAAAATGCTAGCATGTTACTCCCCAATCCCATTCTATTTATTCCACTCCAGAGAAAACCTCTATAATGTATTCTATGGTTTTCATTTTCATTCATTTTAATAATATTAAAAATTTCATGTGTATCTATAGTTTTTTTAATGTTTATCTACTTTGAGAGAGAGAGCAGGGGAGGAGCAGAGAGAGAGGGAGAGAGAGAACCCCAACCCAGGCTTCGAGCTGTGAGTGCAGAGCCTAATGAAGGGCTCAGTCTCATGAACTGTGAGATCATGACTTGAACCAAAATTAAGAGCTGGATGCTTAATGCAGGTGCCCCTGTTTCTACAGTTTTATATGGCAATGCTTTACCACATATGTAATATACATATTATCTTATGTGTATGATAACCACTCTGTACTTTCCTTGCCAAACAAATTTTATATGTATCCATATTGATACACAGGGCTCTAATTAATTCATTTTTAACGGGTAGGTTAGTAGTCTCCATTGCATGACTATAGCACAAGCCATGCACCTCTGTTGAAAACAGTACAACAATACATGAGACTCCTTGCTCACAAACATAAAGCTTCTCCAAGGGGCATGTGCAGAAGAGGAAAAGCTGCTTCACAGAGCGTGCTCAGGTGAAGCATTACAAGATGGTGCCGAAGCACTCTCCAAAACACCATCCCTAGCACCTTATGTTCTTCTCTCCATAGTGCGAGTGTCCCAACAGCTCGACATCCTCCACCATCCTTGGTGGTGTTCATTTTCACCAACCTACATGTGAAAATGTATCTCACTTATAATTTATATTTCCCAAGTTACCACTTAGTGTGAAAATCTTTTCACATGCTTATTCTCCTTTTTAACTCCCGTTTCGTAGAATTATTTCTTTTGCACATTTTCTTTTTGGTTGTTTCTCTTTTTTTGATTAATTTGTAAACGTAGCTTTATAAAGTCTCTTTAGTAACTTATGCATCACAAATATCTCCTTCCATTATGTGGCTTATCTGGGAACTCTTAATAGTGCCTTCTTTTGAACTTTCTTTTAAATTCTAATGTAGTCAAATAAATCAATCTAGTCCTTCGTGCTTTGTGCTTTTTGTGATATCTCTACCAGTTCCTTCTCTAAAGTTATACAGGAATATTTTTATATTTTCATCTAAAACCTTCTATTTTTTTAATTTCATATTTAGGCCTTGAGTATATCAGGAATGAGTTTTGAATAGTTTGAGCTAACGATTCACTTTTTTGTGTATGGCTGATTCTCCAGCAAAAATTATTCTCTCCTTTCTTTTACTTGATGTGAAATCTAATCTCCTATCACATACACACACACATACACACACACACACACACACACACACACACAGGTCTGTTTCCAGACTCTTTGTTTTTGACTGGTCAAATTGTTAATTTTTACAGTGTATATAGACCTTGAAATATGATAGGAAAAACCCTTCCACATTGTTAATCTTCAGTTTTTTATTTTTCACAATTTGCTGTTTAATGTTCATTTTAGGATTGAGCACCACAAAATATCCTTACATTAAATTAAATTACACTGAATATATTGATTAATTTGAGGATAATTGCTATCTTTAAAATATTGAATTGCTTTAATCATGTACATTATCTGTCTCTCCATTTATTCCATTTCCTATATGTCATTCAGTGTTTTATAATTTTCTCCAAGAAGATTCTGCACATTCTTTGTTAGACTTGTCTCTAACCACCTTCGGTTTTTAGTTCTTATTGTAAAAGAGATCTTTCGATCTATTTCATTTTCTATTTGTTACAGAATGCTATTGATATTTGTATGTTGATCTTGTGGCCAGAAACCAATATTGTAAGAATTCACTTGTAAATTCTTTTTGCTTTCCTAGATAGTGAGTGCTATCCTGCAAATAAGATAGTTTGAGCTCTTCCTTTTTACTCATTTTTCTTTGACCTGTCCTATCTCATTGGTTAGAATCTCTAGTACAAAATCTCAAAAAAAAATCTCTAGTACATTTACTAAGGACACCCTTGGATTCTTCCTGACTTTAATGAGAGTGCTTCTAAGGTCTCATTATTAAGTATGATATTTATTAAAGATGACTAGTAGGTACAATTTATTAGGGAAACAAAATCTCCTATCCCTATTTTATAATAATTAGAATCAAGGACTCTTATTCTGTTTCATTAAACACTCTTCCTACATCTTGTGAGATGTTTTTATTTTCTTATTTAATCTATTAATTTATGTGCCTTATAATATATTTTTGGCGAATATTTTATTTTTATATTCCTAGCCATTGCCTTGGTTTAATTTTTACTGATGGAATCAGCTTACTTATGGGGTTTGTTTGTTTGTTTTTCAGTTTAAAATTCTGTGCATAAATAAAAGTGATCTAAAACTTATTTTTTTTTTCTTATGCTGTTATTGTTATTGTCAAACTTCTGCTGGCATTATAAGGTGAACTAAATGGATTTACTTTTTTATCAGTTCTCTGAAACTATTTATACAATATAAAAATGATCTGTTCCTGAACATTCTGTTAAAAATTGTCAGCGAAATCATCTGGGCCTGTTTATTTGTGAAAAAAGAAGACTTTTGCCTTGGCATTGAATATCTTCAGCAGTTAGAATTTAATCAGGTTTTTTATTTCCTTTTATCAGTATTTATAACATATTTTTCTAAAAAATGCTAATTGTAACTATATTTTCAAATTTATTAACACAAATATGTTCATGGTATTTCCTTATTATTTTTTTAAAAATCATAGTAACTGTGATGTTCCTTTTTGTTCCCCACAGCACAATGGTTAAAAGTGTAAACTCTGGGGTCAGGCTATTTAAAATCAAAGCCTGGCCCTACCATTTAGTAGTTTTGCAACCTTGACAAAATTACTTAATTTTCCTGTGTTTGACTTTTTTAAACAATATTCTGCTTCATTCTCGATCAAGATTGAGAGCCACTGTCCTTTCTCAGCAAACGATCACTCCGGCTCCCTTGTCTTCTAGCGTCTGTAGTCACTGACATAAAATCTGCTGCTAGTCTGAAGGCACCGCTTTTGTGAGAATCTTTACTCCTTTGTAGCTCTTAAGATTTTATTTCTTATCCTTCTGTTCTGGGCTGAGAATTTTATATGCCCCTCAAAATTCATGTATTGAAGCCTAGTACTTAGTACCTCAAAGTGTGACTATATCTGGAGGTAAGATGATTAAGTTAACATGAAGTGTTAGGATGAGCCCTAATCCAGCCTGACTTTTATCCTTATAAAGAGAATAGGACACAGACAGGCACAGAACAAAGGTCGTGTGAAGACACAGAGAGAAGGTAGCCATTTGCAAGACAAGAAGAGACACCTCAGAAGAAACCAACCATGCCAGAACCTTGTTCTTGGGCTTAGAGCCTCCAACATGGTGAAAAAATTAATTTTTCTTGTTTAAGCCATCCAGTCTGTGGTACTCTGTCATGGCGGCCCTAGCAAACTAATAATATCCCTCCACAGTTTCAGCATCATGTAAAAGGATGAATTTTTCTTTCTTCATTCTGTAGCACAGTTTTAATGCAAAGGCTCAATTCTTCAATTATGATATGTTTTAAAATCATCATCTTTTGAGGTATTGATTCTCCATTACTTCTGTTTTATTCTTGCTTTACTCACATTAAAGATATTGTGAAGCCTTTTAATCTATTCTCCATTTTTCTTCACTGTTCTTCTTTTTTCTTTAACCTTTTTTAATCTTTAGCAGATCCTGTTTCATAATTTCTTGCCACTTTTGGTGAAAATCCCTCTTTCATTCATCTCTTGGAACATTCTGTGTTAATGTCGTGTTCAGACTCCTTTATGAAGTAGGCTCATGTTCAGTTCGTTGCTGGCATAACTGTATTACTGAGCTTATGATTTCTTTCTTTGTTTTGGAATTTGGTGGGCAGGCTCCTTTTCAGTGAGTGGATATCTCTATCTACCCTCCTCATTGTTATGTATCCAGTAAATCTTCACTGCATTTGAACTCATAAAATAAATTTATACACAAACCATATATTTTTAACAGTTTACATATTAGAGTTCTACGTTTTATGCCTGAAAGAAGTACCTTATTGCAAAAAAGAAAAGTTTGAGAACCACTATAATCCCCTAGGATCTCCAGCCCCAGGGAATACAACTTTCCTTAGAGAATTCCCTATGAAAATGCTCTAGTTAGTGTTTTAGTCACATTTCAGCCAGGGAGAAGCTCGAGGTTTCTCCCTCCTGGGGTCACTGTGTCCTGAGGAGCGGACGTGACAACATTGTGCTGAGGAGTTTCTACCCAAAACAACATCCAACAGAGGCAGCTGGAGATTTATATAGGGCCAGTCTCATTTCTCATTCATGAGCATAGCCCTCTCTCCCTTTAGAGCCCATTGTTAGGATTATGCTTTCCTGGCTCCTGTTCCTATTTATACTTATTCTCCTTTGAGTTGTCTTTCAGCTTTTCATATTCCACCTGAACCTAGACCAGCAAAGGGCATACTCACAGCCGACACCAGTGCCAGCCCCCTGGGATTTGTGATCCGAACCCTCTAGCAACAAACAGGGTCCATTCGCCCATACTCTTTCCTCTGCTCTTACCTCTTTAGAGACTACAGGAGCAATTGTGAAATCCCTGAACATTGGGGGTTTAGAGTTAAAGTTTCTATTTGTCTTCCCAGCTATCTACAAAAGTCTTATTCTAAGCAAACGCATTTGCCTTAGAAACTGAGCCAGAAGTCACCCCCTCATTCCCTGCCTGCTCACTTCCTCCATCAGAGATGTAGCGGAGCACCTGAGGAGCACTTGGTCCAGATCTTTTCCAGGTCCTGGAAAAAAGATTTGGAGCGCGCACACACACACACCCCCAGCCCCATGGAGGGTTCTGGCAGGCCCACTGAAGTGAGATGGCTACGGCAGGCTCTGGCGCTCCCGGCCCCTTGGTTCCTCACTCTCAGATCAAGCAGTTGCTAGGAGCAAATGTCCTTTTCAAATGCCCTCAATTATTCATCCCATGAACGGAACTAAATAAGTTACTTTCACAGAAGTATTCTGTTTTTCATTAACATTATCCCACAACGCTCTCCATCCCCCTAACCTCTCTCTGGACTCCAACAATCTTCTTTTCCCAGAAAGTATCCATGAGGTATACACAAATCTCTAACCACACTGCCAAGAACTTCCCGCATTCCTCCAAAACACTGAAAGCCTCCTACAGTTTCCCCATAGTCTGATCCTGCTCCCCTGATCTCATCTCACATGGAATCCCACAAGACACACTGCAGAACCACACCTGCCACCTTGAGCAAGCACAGAGGCGGCATAGGACATGGTCAAGCCTCCCTCTCTGAGAGGCAAGGGAAAGAAAAGCACTCTCTGAACCCCAAACTGTTCATTACCCCAAACCTACAGACAGGGGTGGTGGTGTCCGCCTGTCTGTGATCGCTGGGAAAACTCGTGAGATCATATAAATGCTTAGCAGTGGGACTAATGCAGAGAAGGTGCTCAGAAGATGGTGTTATTCTCATTCCACCCACAACTGGGGGCCCTTTGCCATATAATAGAACGGGGGACCGGGCAATCCTTATAGCAGAGCTACCTGTCTGTGCTGGCGAGAACATTTAGCCAGCCCATGTTAAGCACTTCCCATCTGCCAGTCACTCTTGTAAGGACTTGCACAAGTGGTTATTATCTGCCACCTTAGAGACGATGTTTTCAGGGCACAGAGTGGTTTATCCAATCACCCAGAGCAACCCAGCTAGAAACAGCAGAGATTGGTTAAAGTTAAGAAAACGGGGGCTGCCTGGGTGGCTCAGTTGGTTGGGCGTCCGACTTCAGCTCAGGTCATGATCTCAGAGTCTGTGGGATCGAGCCCCATGTCAGGCTCTGTGCTGACAGCTCAGAGCCTGGAGCCTGCTTCAGGTTCTGTGTCTCCCTCTCTCTCTGCCCCTCCCCCGCTTGCTCTCTGTCTCTCACAATAAAAGACATAAAAAAATTAAAAGAAAAAAGAAAATGGGATGCAGATGCCAAAGTAAATAAAACTATGTGCTGAAGATTACCAAAAGTCTAACTATGTAAGGGACTGAGTTTCATTTGGAGACAGAAAGGAATTAGGGGTAAGGAGTGGCCCAGATAGTATGACATAGAAGACTTAGATATTTGGGTCAAAACTCAAGCATTGTAGGAATGTATGTAAATGTGAAAAGGCAGCTGGGAATGTAAACACAGGAATACACATAGGTACAATCTGATCAGAGCATAAATAATGGGAAAAGAGTTCATTTTCGAGTCATTCTGGGCTAACTTCACTTTAACTGTAAGACAAGGGATGCTATGTACCATATTCAGTCTGAGAAAAGGGCAAGTTTTGCAGACCAATTAAAATTTTTATAACATAATCAATTTTCAAGAACTTATGAGATTACTCATAAATATTTATGAAGGATCTCTAGAAGTTGTATTCCTGAACTTTCAAAGTTACATCACAGTGTTTAACTTTTTTTTCTAAAATGCAGACAAGCTATTCATTATTTAATGTGGTTTTTTTGTCTGTACAATCTGAATGCTGATCTCAAGTCAAACCCCTTAGTTCTTTTCCCATTACCCTTAAGTGCCCAGCAGGCAGAGTATCATGCCAGGCACAGCTGAGCCGACAGGGCAGAACAGGGAAGACCGAGGGGGGCTGGGCTGCACCTGGCCCTGCCAGGGAGGTGGGCAGGCCCCCTGCTGCACAGCATAGGGAGACGCTTATTTCAGGAAGCAAAGCATGGTGTCCAGAGCACCGGGCAACAGACTACAGTGTGGTTTAGTGGGGCTGCCGGTATCAGGAAGCCTCATCAGGGAGGCCCAACAGGGAGGTGCCCCAAGAGGAGACAGAGCAGAGCTACAAGGCATCGAGAAGACATGGTGCGTAGCACCTGGCAATCAAGGCAGGCATCTTGCATAAGAAGGTCTGCCTTCACACAGAAGAGTGTTGTGTCTAGGAGACAACACCCAGATGTGATTGCGCTTACATCCCAACAAGGGGCTCGGTGATCTTGGGCAAGTTCTCCATTCAACCTCTTTGAACCTCAGTTTATCTGCTTACAAATGCAAATATTATCTACTTTACGAAGTGTCTGTAAAGATTAGATAGGATGATGTATGTAAAGCGCTTAGCACTCTTCCTGGCACATAATGAGTACCTAATATATGTTAGCTACCATCATCATTATTATTATTATTATTATTATTATTAATCAGGGGCCTCTGTCACCTGTCTATGATTAGTAAAAGGCCCTGGGCACTGGAAAGTAAACCAGCAAAAACAGGAGAGAACTCAGCTGTAGAGGGACCAGGGCTCTAGGCAACTTTGATCAGGAGTCAGGTAAATGGGAGCAAGAAGGTCTGGAAAAACAGTTTTCAGAGCTTGGACACGGGCTTAAAGCCAGACTCGAAGCCAGACCAGCAGAAATGGTAACTTGCTACCGAGCCTCAGAGTTTTCAGTGGACCTTCTTCATGCCTCTGTCTAGGGTCAGGGTTAATGATAGAGACCAGCAACAGGACTGAGCTGGCAGGGGGTGGGGAGCAGCCAGAGCAGTCAGGAAAGGATAGGGATCGAAGCAGATGGAACTGAGCAAGCCACGTACGTTCCCCAGGCTGTTTTACTTCTGCACAGTGCACTCACTGTGCAACTGGATTCGATTATCCACAACTGATAGAAAGATAGATGGTCAGCATTTTTTTCCTCTGGGGACATGCATCACAGGATTTCAGATCAAGTTTTACAGTAATGAAGTAACCATGAAAATGTGGGTGTCCCAGATCTCTGCTTTCCAAAAAATGTTGTGTCTTCCAGACATGGTATATTCGTGAGTGGACATCAGAAGTTCATTTCAAAGTGCATATTTACTTGATTCTATGCCCACAGGAAAGACTGCAATTAACTTAAAGTGAAAAGTTTTGAGGAGTTCCAAGGACAGAGCATTTCTCTTAGAAAGGCCTGTGTCTTTAACAGAGTAAGCTTATAAACAGCCCCAGGCACATGCCAAGTGCTCCAGAATCACAAGACTTTCCTTATGAAGTGTCAGCCTGGTTGGGTCAAGTCCTCAAGACAGACATAATTATCTCTAGCATGATGCTATTTCATACCAATACCATATATAGCTTTGGGTTTAGGCTCAGGAAAGAGCACACAGTGGTTTGGGGCCCAAGGAGAGTGTGTGATTACAAAGACCACTCCCTTACACCTTTTAATTTTTTTTTTCTTTACAATTCCCCAGAACAAATATATAATGGTTTTCTGGCTGTCTGTCAAGAAACCTGGTGCCCCCTAAGCTCTCCTGGCATAGCCTCTGAAAATTTTCAAGATGAGCTGAAGTCAGGGAAAAAACGATCTGGGTAATTAAAAGACACATAAACAAAAGATCACTAACCAAAATGACTTGAAACCCTTCAGTAAAATCATTATAAACTATGCTTTGGGGAGAACAAAACAATAAAATATTATACCAAGTAGACACATTATTGCATTAAATATAATCTCAGAGCTGTGGACTTTCCCAATTCAGCTTCTCTAATTTCCTCCGACCTTATTATTTTTAGTTTGACAAAAGCCCTGACAAGCCAGTCTTCAAAACAATGATCCTATTTACAGTATAGGGACAGTGGCACAATGTGACAAGTTAAAATGGGACCCACCATAAAATCCAAAGAGAACCCACTCTTCTTGGACAGTACACACACAAATGCACACAATCACACAATCTTTCACCTTTCTCCACTGAGCTGAGTGTATTCCTTTGGCTAACAGGGCAAGTTCTTGAGCAGGAAGGAAAGGTTTGCTTTTTGTGGAACAGAAGAAGCAGCTATCGTGGCAAGAGAGAACAGCAAGGAGGTCTCACTCACGTGCTCTATCAGCAAAGGAGGAGTAGGCAAAAGCTTCTCCTTCCCACCCCCTGCAAAGGCCCCTCATAGTCCATGGACCAGGAACAAAACCAACCTTTGAATCCAACCTTGACCAGGTCCACCATTGCTCCAGTCCACCAATGGGCAAACCAAAGCCTACCCAGAAGTTAGTAGGGTGAGGCCAACGTGTATCTCACTTATGACTAATATGAAAAGACGTTTTCCCAAATTGTAAAGATCCTCCGTGAAGCCAGATAGGAAAATCACCAGTAACAGAAATGATAAACGTGATTTGGGAGGTTTGCAAGGGAAGAGGAAAGTCAGTATTTGCTGAGATTCACTATCAGCCATAGACTATACTGGTCACTTAACATGGCTATGTTATTTGATGGCTACATTATTCAATAGTTCTGTTATTTAATTCTGAAGGAGGGAACCTATCCCTGAACTCCCTTAGGAAAATACATGCACACACGCACACACACAGACACACACACACACAGACACACACACACACATGTGTGTGTGCATGCACAAAGTGCAGACTTCTTCAAGGATAGGCTAACACCACACCTTGCTCAGGAAATTCCAACCCAGTCACATTTTGGCAGTCAAATCATGTGCCAAAATTCCCCACACATGGGGTATACTTTCTCTCCACCTTTCTTTTTGTGGGGTTAGAACTAGATACTGGAAGTCAGGACATAGTCAAGATCAAGGAATTTCTCCTGCTATCAAATTAAAGAACCAGACTTCCTAGGTAAAATTATCATATTGCCTTATATATGCATTATACATTTTAGTCATTCAGTAAACATTTCTTGAGCAGATACAAAAAGGAGAGACATTTCCCGATCCATCTCAGAGCTAACAGCTTGACGTGGAATGTGACAGACAAACTGACAACTACAAGGCCTTGAACTGGAGGAAGGAAAGGTTGCTGGAAAAAACAGAGGACGGACTCAACTCCACTTCCCCAAGGGCGCCCTATGAGCTTCAAAGAATCCTTGAGCACCACATGTCATTGTCAGTTTTGTAGATGAGGAGCCAAGAATCAGAAAGGCTAAGTGCCTTGCCGAAGTCAAACACATGTATTCAGGAGTGGAATCTTGATTGCCTTATACCATACAGCATCTAGGCATGAAATTCCTTATCTCGAATGCAATCATTTATTGACTTTATTACCGGAAAGCTCTGATGCAATTTTCAAAGGTCCCTAACTTAACCTCAGGGACTAGTTTTAGACTCAAGGAATTCAATTCAATATTTTTAAGTCTCTATTTTAGTCTTACCTTTTAGCCCCACAAAATTATGAACCTGGTTCAAATTCCCTTGCAGAAACCGCTGGGGAATCCACCTCCTTATGTGAAGGATCTTTACTATTAATACAAACTGAAGTTGACCTTAGCATTCACAAAAGTTAACATCAGGAGAAATCTTGAATAATCATACTCACAATACACCTCTACCAGTATATAATTTTCTGTATAAAAGGTAGTCTTTCATTCACTCCTTCATTTAAGAAACTTTTTATTGAGATCCTGCAACAAAGCCAAGCAATAAAACACAGTCAAACAATTTAAGTGCCTTTAGAGCAGAAAACAACACAGCTGGGTTGAGATTAGAGACTAAGTGACCAGCGTGGTTCAGTCACCAGTGAAATGACTTACTTATTTCAGTGTATCACCATCACTCATGGGCATTCAAATCCCTGCTTTAGCAAAATTATAAACACTGCATGTCATCGACTCTAGGTCATTGGTATGTAATTAAAACTGTAATCTATATCTACAAATGTCAGAGGCTCCTAAACCTGATGCTAGAGACTTGAATTCTAGTGCTTTGTGGCACTGGGCCAATCACTTGACCCCTCTGTGCCTTAGTTTACTCATCGTAAAGACTAGAGTTGAAGTAGTTCATCTCTAAGGTTTCTCCAGCTTTGAATACTAATTCCATTGATTACGGCAGCTTTGGAGTTGTGAATTTTTACTTTAAGGGTTGTGTTAGTCTGATCAGGCATTTATAGCAAAATACCACAGACTCAGCAGCTTATCAACAACAGAAATTTATTTCTCACGGTTCTGAATGCTGGGAAGTTCGAGGTCAAGGTACAGATTTGGTGTCTGGTGAGGCCCCTATTCCTGGTTCACAGATAGACTTCTTTTCACCGTAACCTCACATGGTGGAAGGGGTGAGGGAGCTCTGGGGGCCTCTTTTATAAGAGCACTAATCTCATTCATGAAGGCTCCAGTCTCATGACCTAGTCACCTCCCAGAGACCCCCATCTCCAAATATCATCAGATGAATTGGGGGCGTGGGGAGAAGGCAAACATTCAGTCCATAGCAAGCATTTTATTTGTTAGAACTAATATATACATTATGTCCTCAATTCATTGTCTTAAAAACTATATTTTTATCCTCTTCAGGGAATAATCTCTTAAACTTTGTTACACAATTCTAAAACCTGGAAAACAAGTGCTTGTGATTGGGTATAATTGAGAAGCAGCTGCAGCAGCCATACAGATCACGCAAATAAATATTTCACTGTGTCCATGAAACCAAGTAGCCACTATATATATCCACTTGTGCTAACTCTTCATGGAGGGCAAAGTACTCCGTTCTTCAATGTATAGAACTTCAAAAACTATTTTAAAACACCCCCAGCCCTTGGGCCATACTGTAATCATATTCCTCTCTCACTGCTTGTAATTGCTTTTAAGTGTGTGAGTGAAATCTAATTCTAGATCATCCTTTTCCAAAGTAGTCCCACAATTACTGTTGCAGGTTTGCTGCTAGCTTCTCCACGATGCCTTTGTCAGGCTTGCATAATGGTAGTGATAAAACTGCTGCTGCTGATTAATATTCATTGGCTGCCCACAATATGTCTACAAAACCATATGTGCAGTGCAAGCCTTCCAGCATCGTGGACTCAGAGACAATATGTTTCACATAGCGGGGCAGTCAACGACAAATGCACTGATCACATTCAAAGGTTAGTTTAAAGCACTGGTCACAAACTGGGCTTTCCACAAACAGGATATAGCTCGCAGACATGGGCTTTACATTTTTTCGACTTAGCTGACAACATTTAAACACTGGGATATGCAACATTTAAGACTGGATTTTTCAAAAACAACAACAACAACGGATTTTTCGCTTCACTTAAGTTAGGAGATCTGGCACCAAGGCCCACGTGTTAACGATGGGCTGGAACTGGCTGGCCTCTCAGATGGGCTCCCCCAGCCCCCACTGCCTTAATTTACAATATTTTCTGATGGACATTATGTTTTCAGCCCTTGTTGAAACTATTTTTAAAATAAGCTAGTACAAAGAAATATGAACATGATGGCCCAAGTTAACTCATGGAGCATTCCCTTCAGATGTGCTTCATAGCTGCTGCCTGGCACAGAGTAAACACGCAGAAATATTAGGGAGACCAAACTGATCTGAATGTGATGCACAGGAGGTAAACTAGATACCTGTGTGTACCATTTTGTGACCTGTGGAAAAATGGAAAACAACCAATTTCAATCGAGGAATCTTATAACTGTGGATATGGGCTCCTTTGTCACACTGGTATTGGGTGGAGTTGCCCTTTCCTCTAACATGCTGTGCACTGAAAAGCCTGTTACCACACCCAGGACAGAACACTCTCATTAAACTAATGGCCTCTCCCAAACATCCAAAGATCTTCAATCAACACCTGTGTCAGAGCCCTGTTGCTGGCAAAAGGAGCCAAGAGGTTTGGGATTGTACATATCATCTCCCTACAGCAAGTAGCACCTGCCATCATATGGGACACCTAGAACATATTCCAAGCAGTGTCCCCTCAACTACAAGGCAACCAACTTGATCCCCAAATTCTACAGACTTGCTGCTCCCACAGCCTAATGCGAGTGAGCCCATGCATATGTGCACATGCGTACCAGGCTCATTCATACATGCTGAGGTTGCAAGCTTGCAAAAGTGAAACAATGGCACAGAAACGATTCATATAGATGCTCTGTTCGTGGCTTTCCAGCCAAGAAGTTTTGAGAAAAGGATGCTACATTTAATGCATACTGTCTAAGCAAGAAATTCAAGTCCAGGTAAAACCTCTTAATTCAAGTGACATTGAATTAAGATATAACATCTCTATGGGCCTCTATTTCCTCATCTGTAAAAAGACAGGGTCAGTGGTTCTCAAATATTTTATTAGGAAAAAATAACAGAACACTTTTTCCCTAAAGAAGTCCCACTCAGAACCACAATATATAAAGCAAAACCTGTTGTTCTTTTTGAAAGGGACTGAGCCTTCTTTCTAGCCTCCTTCCCCAACGCATGTACCATGGGGAAACTCTGAAACCCACGGCACTAAATGATCTCAAATGCTCCTTCCAGCCCTAAGCTTCTGTGAATCTGTAAGCTAAACTTGGTTGTGTATACTTGAAGCCCATGTAATGTAGAATACGATAGGACTAAACAGTAACACATTTCGGCTGGTTTAGTCAGGTTTTGGCAGAAGGCTTCTTATGGCTTTTTATAGAAAGCACTAGAGCTTTCAGGTTTTTGTTCACAGTGGAGGACATGTTTCAGCCCAGTTACCCTTGTGCCAAAGGCAGTGGATCATAAACTTCCCACCACCAGAGCATGGGGGGGATGGAGGCACTCAGGGCACAGGAGCCCGATGTGGGCCAAGCACAGAAAATGGAATGAGCGAGCAGAGCCCAGGAGGGGCCACCCATGAAACAATATATGGGGTCCCACATGTTACTTTATCAAGACATTTCTGCCTTTATCCGCACCACTCACACATTTACCTATTTTCTTCAAAAACTAAGAAATTATAAGGGGAGTTCATAGCATATACTTGATGTTCATTAAATTCCCATCTGAATTTCTCTCTGGTGAAGTCTGGGTAGAGGTGCCATGCTGTCACTTTCATAGGAAAACCTAAAATTAGCCATCTGTTTACTCAACCATATGAAGAATCAAAGGTCAGTTGAGCAGAGCACATTAACATAAAGATTCTAGTTAATTTTTTCTACAAATGGAGAAATTACTCTTGGAATATCACTGAATGCTTCTTTTCTTTGACAGTAGCTTGGACATGAAAACAATGAATGGATGAATGTACTCTGAGAACACATTTGAGTAGAGAATTTTAAATGTAAAACCATCTTCACATCAAAAGGGGATTCTGCATAAAATATTCATTTCACATTCTTCAGTGTATTATAAATGCAAAGTGGAGTATTTTCAAATAATTGTATTCCTGATATTCCTTTTTATACTCAAATACACTGTTTTTGAAACCCCTCCCCCATTTAATCATTTGAAAACAAAAATGTGAATCTCTGAAGGTAAAAATGTTCAAGTATAATTTTTGCTGTCACTTAAAATATGCTTTGTTTAAGCTCTAAAAATTAGGAAAATGTAAATTGTACTGTATTTTGCTGTAGACTCGTAACCAAAACAACTTAACTGCAAATATTGTAATTAAAGTAACAACAGATTATCCCCTTTAGAAATTGCACTGTTTTCACATTGCTGCTTCGCTTATCTGCTTCATAAGACTTCCTACTCATTCACTCTGGAAAATGCTGCACTTTAAAAGAATAACAAATAGAGGATATCATTAATGATTAAAACAAAATAGGGAAATTTTGAAGATGGGCCTTAGCTTTGAAGTGTAATTGCAAAGACCTTACCAAGTAATAACATTAGTTTTATGAAGACCATCAGGCAGTTAATTCTCACTCTTTTGCCTCACTTCAATCACTTCTTTTACTTCCTCTAAAATTTTTTGGTAAGACTTTCAAAAAGTTGCTCTAAGACAGGTCCCAGCACTGTGATTTTCAAGATAATGGATTTGTTGAAAACCCCCAGGCACAAATGTTAGAGACTGAGCAGAGTCAGCAGTCTAGGGGCGGTGGCCACGCCTCCACCCTGCTGGCCATGGCTCGGGCCTTGTAGCCTCCCGCCAGAAATGGTATTCAGCTTCCTGCTGATGGTACTTGCTATTGACTGAAACTTTCAAACTCACAAAAATAATACTACAGAACCTACTCTGCACAAACAATTGTTCCATTGTCTCTAGTTCACCTGTATGGAAAGCACCATGTGGCCGGAGTACCTGGCGAGCAATCTAGAGCAATTTCAAGGAACAGGTGGGTTAAGGGCACTTGGTCGAAGTTAATGCTGTGAATTCCTTCCAGCTGGTCATTTATCCTCAGGAAATGTCCTGATTCTCCATCATTATCTTCTAAATCTTGGAAGATTATCTCTCTTGGAATCTTTGATCCGTCAATACATGGAGGTCTTTATGCAAGTACTTGGGAAATGGTTCCAAAACTACTCAGACTAACAAAATCTCTGTTTTCTCCTCCAGTCTTGCAGGTACCAAGAAAGATTCACAGCAAATCTCATCAGTTATATTTTGTAACTAAAAAAAATGCATGAAGAGTCTAACAATTATTTGGTTCTGCATTTTTTTGTTTGTTTGTTTCTGTTTTTGTCTTTCACCAAGGCGATTGATCACAAAGACCTTATTCTGAACAATTTGTATAGCTTTCCTGATTTGGGATACATGCTGTAGTGAGATCCTCCTTCTCACCGAATAATGGTAGAGAAGTTCATGAATTTGTAACACTTCTAATGACTGACTTATAAGAAACCATTTGAGGGAAAATCAAGAGCCTAAAAAAAAAAAGAATTAATAAAGAACAAGTTAGGACCTTCCCAAGATGCCTGAAAACAAACCAAACATTGTTTTACACCAGAAATGTGACAGCGGTACTTTGTGATTTTTTAAGTATTTACTATAAACATCATTAAGAGAAGACTTCACTTTTTTCTTTTCTGAAGCATATTGGGTTTTTGATAAATGTCACTAGCACCAAACAGCAGATCCTGTTAGTAATGTGACTTAGGTGCTGTAGGGTTAGGGCATAAGAATATGGAGACGATGGACTTCTAGGAAACCAAAAATTGTTTAGAAAATGACCACCATAACATCATCCCTAGGGACCATTCCATGAAGACTCCTCACTACCAGTTCTGTTCAGACCTCACTGAATTAGATCTGCCTTTGGTGATACAGTTCTATCTTTCCCAGATTTAGAAAATAAACTGTGGTCTTGTTTCATATAAATTCCTCAATTTTTATTTTATGCACATGGATTCTATATGCTTCCTTTCTAAACTCTTTCATCATCATGATTCTTACCTTTGCCTTGAAGGAAAGCAGCAGTCTCCCTAACTCTCTCCTAAACCCACGCAAGGAAGAACAGCTTTCCCTAAGGAGCCATGCAGCCTACAGGATTACCAAGAAAAAGATTTTCCTTCCAAAGGGTCCTCAGAAGAGCCTAAACATGAAGCCCAGTGGCATGCTCTTTCTCATCAAATGGTACCTTGGTGAGAATTCCTAAGCTCGGTTGTCTAGTCTTTTTTTTTCCATAACAGAACTGGCTAGGAGAGCAAGTCCAGGAAAAAGCTGGCCGTGAATGTCAGGAATCTTCCTTGATACCCAGAAGAAATGCAGTGCTGAAGAGCTATTTTTGTCTTGGGCCACTTCTTCCACAGAACACCCTGGGGCAGACTATAGCATGGGAGTGAGGACTGTTCGGTTCACTGAGTGCATTTGGGGAGACACTATAGCTGAGAGGTAAAGTGTCAAAATACCTTCCTAAAATAGATGGTGCTCCTGCCAAGGATAAATGCTACAAAACCCAGGCTGCAGCACACAGGGGCTCTAGACAGTTGTTGGAAGCATCTGCTTGCATCTCAAAGAGGAATATCAATCCTGCAGGGTGTGAGTGTTCTGGTGAGTCAACCTATGACAGGAGCATACAAGTTAATTATAGCTATCACAGATTATTCCATATTAGCACGGCAGCAAACCTGTTAGCCTGGTCTTTAGCTCTTCTATTAACAGAGAAAGTAGTCCCTTTGCGGACTATGGTTATATGAGCACACTGAGGCTTGCCAAAAGATTTTAAAGAAAAAAAACCAGTGCATAAAGCTGGTTGATTTTTGATAGCTGCTGTCTAAAGCTTCAACAAAGCCTGCAATAATAAGAGATTATGTTCAAAGTTGCAATTTGGAAACCCAAAGAGGAGACATGTCCTACAATTTAAAAGAATCAGTGGACCCCTTTCATCCAAGCATCACACAACGGCAGTCAGGGCTTGAGATGCAATGCTAGAATCTGAATTCATTACAAAGAATGCCATTCCAATTGTAAAATAAGGATCGAATCCATACGTTAGAATACTAAATTTTAAGCACGTTCAAATCAAGTTGCTGCCTCTGAGAGGGACACAAAGGGATACTTAGTAGAAGTCAAGGATCACTTTCATTTAAAAAAAAAATTGTGAATTGTCGAATCACTGGGTTGTATACCTGAAACTGATATAACATTGTACATCAACTACACCTCAGTAATAAAAAATATGAAATAAATTGGAAGGGAGCATAGGAGTCAGCTCGTGCAGTCCCTGTCCTCCCCAACTTCCCCATCACTTCTGACTTTACTTTGCAAGTGAGGAAGCTGAGGCATGAAGAGGGCAAGGGATTTGCCCACTGTCACATACCTACTTGGTGTCAAAGCAAGAACCAGAGCTCAGGCCAGCAGATTCCTGATTTAGTGCTCTATCCAACCTCCACACATTAGAGATGCCACCTATATATTCCTAGCTTTTTCAAAACCTTCTTACAAATAAAACTATTTTGTAAACTATGACACAAACCCAACCTTAAATCCTTTTAGACAATAAACCCATTAACAGTTTTAATGCATGTAATATGGATAGCTCATTATTATATGCAATTAGTCTGGATAGAATAGAAAATGGAATACTGATGCCAAAATATTTTTTTCATACCAAACTCCAAGATTAGAGTGAAATTAAAAGCCTCTCTGACTCTGTAAGATCCCAGATTTAAGTGTGAGAAGATAACCACAATTTCAAGAAGTATGACTAGTCAGCAGGTGTCAAAATCACACCAGTAGGGATCTCAAATTTTGGGATTGGTGGATATTGAATGAGCCCTCGTTTTTCTCCCAAACCCAGTTCAGCTCAACCCCAAATCACAAGGAATGAAGCCATATCCCACTAATCCCAGCCCAAATCAACCCAAAGAGTGAAGGGAATGGAGCCAGCTCATCCCCCAACATGTAATCCCATCCAAGCCACAGAAGAGCCCAAGCAGAATGTGTCCAAAAGTAAAAGTAGATTTGCCAGGAGTGGGGCAAGGCTCAGATTTTAACCAAAATTGAAAAGCAAATCAACAGCATGGAATCGTAAGCCTGGTGTTCACTGCTGTCATTGTTATGATATAGAGAAGTGTCACAAAGACTGGTGCTATTGCTGTCAAGCCATAGTTGAGTCAATAGGAGCCAGCAGAAAGGATCGCACTTGGCCAAACTGTAAGGTTGGCTTTGGTTCACCACCATCTCCCATTCTGAGGGGCCTCTTTCCTTCCCTGGGAGTCTCCACTTTCCTCTCCATACCAGTTTTCCAGTGTCCTTGCTAAGACCTTGCCCTCCCAGCCTACCACAGTCTCCATACCAGACACACATTCTCCTGCCATCAGAGGTTAGCTTCTCTGTGTCCTGCTTTCAGCAATCCTGCCCCAATGGAAAGATGATGACAGACAGACCCATTCTGGCTTGTTAATGATTGTAGGTGATTTAATGCTGGACTGACAGCTTTCTAAAGATAGAAAAAAGTGGCACATTCTCCTGTGACATGCCCAGGTACTTGCCAATAACTGTCAACTCTCATAAATGAGCATAGAGGAGGAAAAGCACAGCAAGTCTATAGCAAGTGTCCCAAAAGGCAAGAAGAGAAGGTCATAGGCATCAGGAACCAGCCTGGAAGAAGAAAGAGCTCTGGTGGAGAGAGAGGGAGGTTGATTATTTTGAGCTTTAGTGTGTCTAAGTGTGTCTAAGACTCCTGCACAGACACTAGCTCTTCTCATCAGGGAAGCAGAAGAGTCGGGATTCAGAATCAGACCTCGTAAGTGTGAATTGAGTTCTACCACTTACCAGTTGAGTGACTGTGGCCCAGTTGCTTAACCTCTCTAACCCCCAGCTTTTTTTATCTATCATAAAATTATTTGGAGAATCCATGAGGTAATGAATATAAGTACTCTGCCTAGTGTCTCACAGAGAGCAGGGGTTCAGCAGACTTACATCATTACTATCATACCTTTAAATATTAGCCACCATTGTCATTGCAGCAAAACAAGCCTATTCAGTTTCCATTTCATCATGCTTCCTCTGCAGTTGGTGAGAGCAGCCTCACACCCCAAAAGAGGGAAATCATGTAGTGCCAAAGAGTGCCGATTCCACCATTGCACAGAGATGAGTATGATTGCCCATGCTGCCACTTACTGGCTATGTGACTGGAGCAAGCTACTTAATCTCAGTGAGTTTCCTCAGCTTCCTCATCTGAAAATGGGAGCCATAGCATCTATCTCCTGGGTAGAGATCAAATACAATAGAATACATAAAATGTTTAACATAGAGCTGACACACAGGAAATGCTCCTAAATAACAACTGTCATTCATCATCACCACCATCATCATCATCATTCCATTGCAGGCATGTGTGCTTCAAATGACTCACCAATCTGCCCCAATTGCAGTCATGACCCAAGACCTTCATCCATCAATTCTCAGCCCCAACACCATCTCATGGGTGGCTTTGCCTAGCCTTCACCCTTTGAAATCCATGTCTCCACACATTACTTTGGTTATTTCCTTCACTGCAATTGTCATAATATCTGCAATTAACTTGGGGGTTTTGGTTTACTTGTTTATTTTCTTTTTCTCCTTACTATAATGTGAGACTCTGTGAGATTGGAGGGGTCCTGGTCTGTCTTGTTCATCATAGAACAGAATATGGCTAAAAGAAGATACTCCTAAAATATCTGAAGAATAAAAAAGAAAAAGAAGGAGAAGTTGCTGATGAAGAGACTATTTGCAGATTCCTTCAGTTATGGGACTAGACTTGGATGGTCCACAGAGGCAGAACCTGCTTCTGCCTACCTGCCTCCTCATCACACACCCATACCTAAAAGAGTAAGCTCATGATTACCATTCATTACATGAATACAAATATGAATTCTACTCTAAGGCCCAGGCTTGCTAGAGCCTGTGGCCCTGAAGGACTTGTTCTGAGGGTAATGGATGGGGATCGATAAGTGGGAAGAAGCCAAGGCCAGTCATCAAACATCTGCTTTATGCTGATGAGGCTATGGTTCTCAAACAGCAATGCATAGGCATCACCTGGGGAGACTGATAAAATCCATATTCTTGGTCTCACTTCAGCCAATACTAGATTAGTAAAATGGGCAGGGCCTAAGAATATGCATTTAGCTAGATGTTCCAGATGTTTCTGACATAGTATGTTGAGGACTAAAGTTTGAGAAACTTTCAGTAGAGTTTCCAATTTGAGGGGTGCCTGGGTGTCTCAGTTGGTTAAGCTTCTGATTTCAGCTCAGGTCATGATCTCACAGTTCATGGGTTCAAGCTCCATGTTGGGCTCTGTGCCAACAGCTTGGAACCTGGACTCTACTTTGGGTTCTGTGTCTCCTTCTCTCTCTGTCCCTCCCCCGCTTGCTCTCTGTCTCTCTCTCTCTCTCTCTCTGTCTCTCTCTCTGTCTCTCTGTCTCTCTCTCTCTCTCTCTGATACACACACACACACAAATAAATAAACATTAAAAAAAATTAAAGTTTTCACTTTGAAAGACTTGAAAGACAATGTTTAAGATGTCATCTCTTCCCTCAAGGTGAACTGAGATGATCTAGTTGAGGAAATTAAAAAGTAAGCCCTGAGTAAGTAATGCAAGACACATTTAAGGGTTCAGATAAGTATAGGAACTTGTAAGCACTTTAGGAGTGCAACGAATGGAGAGGTATAAGGTGGGCTCTGGGGCTATAGTTCCCCTTTGAGCTTTATATGAAGATAAAAAAAGACCATTCCCTTCCTGGTGCCAAAAAACTACAACTAAAGAAGTTCCCCACCCCTGTCTCCAGGTATCAAGCCATTTGCCTGAGCAGTAAGTTACCAATATTGTTGATTTCCTCAATATCTTGGGGAAAAAATGTGTCCTGATATCAGAAGTCTGACCTCTTTCCATGGAATGACCCATACAATAGGCACTGCTGCAAGAAGTTTCTGGAGAAATGAGCTGATTTTCAAAGTTGTTCTGTCCTATCACATTTTAAAGAATGCTCTTTAAAAACATAAGTGATAAAGCAAAACAACTTCAGAAGTCTCATTTCTGTTTGTTTTTGGGTTTTTTTGTCTTTGGCTTATTTTCAAGAGCTGGACAAACATAGGAAACATGGAATCAGGATGAGTGTTTAAGAATTACATAAAGACGGGGCGCCTGGGTGGCTTAGTCGGTTAAGCGTCCGACTTTCGCTCAGGTCATGATCTCGCGGTTCGTGGGTTCGAGCCCCGCGTCGGGCTCTGTGCTGCCAGCTCGGAGCCTGGAGCCTGTTTCAGTCTGTGACTCCCTCTCTCTCTGACCCTCCCCTGCTCACGCTCTCTCTCTCTCTCTCATAGAAATAAATAAAAATAAAAAAAATTAAAAAAAAAAAGAATTACATAAAGAAAGGGCCCCTGGATGATATAGTCGGTTTAGTATATGACTTTGGCTCAAGTCATGATCTCACGGTTCATGGGTTTGAGCCCTGAGTCGGGCTCTGTGCTGACAGCTCCAGGTCTGGAGCCTACTTCAGATTCTGTGTCTCCCTCCCTCTCCAGCCCTCCCCCACTTGCACTCTGTCTCTCTCAAAAATAAACATTTTTTAAAAAATTTTTTAAAAAAGAATTACATAAGGAAAAGACAGATTTGAGGGGGAGAAGTTAACAAGTTCTTACTTCATTAGAAGAAAAACTGTGAATTCAATTAGTATTTATTTTATTTCTGCAAGAGGAAGGGCACTGCTCTATGCAATGAAATACTGAAGAAGAGGTTTTATTTCATAAATTAAATAAATTCAAGCTAATTAGCAATCATGCTCACTTCCTTCCAAAACTGTGTTATACTATGGCACAAAATATATAACAATGTTGTATTCCACAATTGGAAAGTCCCTTGTTAATTCCAAAGATTATGTTACCACCCAACCTCAACACTTAGGAGAAAAATCATTTTAAAAGTCCTATGCAAAAATTTTTCTCTGCATCTAACCATTTTACTTAATTTTGCACACTTAAAACTTGAACCATGACAGGGATGAGGGTGGTCTTTCTCCTCCGTCGTTTTCTAGTAGATTATTCTAAAGATATTTAATCCATGTTAGAGAAAGGAAATAGACAATGTTGAAAGTCTGCCTGGTCAATGTGAAGTGTTGGCAAAATTCCACTCTGTGTTCTGCAGGATTCTAAAAAGATGAGCTCATGTATTTAGTGTAGGCTTTAACTCTCACTTCTGTCCCCTAAGGGATTCTTCCATTCATGGAGTTCCTTCTGAAATCAGGACAGAAGATGAGTTTGGGCAACAATACCTAAGAATGTGTGAGGGTGAAAGTGGGTGGTATTGAATAATCAGCTTACTGGGATGTGGGGAGGAGGTATTCTCAGGACTGTACCAAAGCTGGTTAAGTCTGGCTTGAGGAAACACTAATTTAAAACACGTCAGTTTAGACAACTTTGTGTAGTTGCCCTATAATCTATAAATAATGTCAACCTCATTGTTGGATACTTAAAAGGTAGAGGGGAAGCCAAGTGGATATGCTGCTTTCTATGTGATTCCAATCAACAAGGAAGAACTGATTAGCGATATGGAAATGACTGGAACCTTGGAAGAGAATAACAGTGTTTCTTGAAATTGAATAAAAACAAATGAAGAGGAATATGTATATGTATATTCTCGTAGACTCTACATAGGATGTTTAAAAATCAGAGAAAACAGTTTATGCAAGACAGAAACTATAAAAAGAAACACATCTTAAGAAACTCTAAAAATTACAATCCTTGCTAAAAAACTCTGAGTGAGCTTGGTGAGAAAAAAGAACTGAATTAACAATTGTGATTACACAGCTGCTCTCAGAGAAACTCCAAGGTTAGAAGAACTTGAATGTGAACAGTCCAGCTGACCCCACAGACTGGCTAATGCTTGCCCTGCTACAATGCCTCCTCCATCTCCTGGAGCCCCACAACACAATTAAGAGCTGATATTTATTGAGCATTTATTATGTGTCAGAGGAAGATACCAAGCCTCCCTTTACACATCATTTCATCTTAGCCACTACTCTGCAAAGTAAGTATTATTGTCTCTAGTCTAAAGGTGAGACAACTGAGGTTCAGAAAGATTAAATTGTCTGAAATCACACAGCTAATGAGCAGCAGTGTTGGGATTCCTATAAATGGGGTTATAATATGCTGTAAACAACCTATGAGGAAAGTATAACGAGAAGAAGGGAAGATGACATAATGTTAGCAGGTAATAACTATAGTGATGAGAATGAAGACTTACTATGCCCTTATGCTACATATTTCATCTCTGCATATCTCACCTACATGTATTTCCCATATATATTACTTCACTTAAGCCTCCCAACAACCTATGCAGTAGGAACTCTTATTACCCCATTCTACACAGGAGGAAACAGATTAAGCAAACTAGCCAAGGCCACACAGGCAGGATTTCCAACCCATACTCTGAAGCCGTAGGCTCTAAGTTTATAATTCTTTGCAAAAAGAGGCAGTGCTGGCGGTTCCTCTCTACCTTCACTTAGTCACCTGACAAAGATTTGTTAATCACCTGCTGGGGGCCTGGCACTTTGCTAGCACTGAAGATACAGCAGTGAGCAAAACAAACACAAGCAAATAAAAAGTACTGCTCTTGTGGAACTTGAAGTCTTGTGGGAGAGTCAGATTTTTCAAAAAGTAATATAAAATATGTGTTATGTTAGATAGCAATAAATAGTATTAAGCAGAAAAAGCAGAGAAGCAAAAGAAGCAGAAGAGATAGAATGTATACACAGGAGAATGAAATTTTAGATAGGGTGTCTAGAAAAGACTTCACTGAGACTTTTAAATGAAGGTGTGAAGGGAACAAGGGCATGAGCCATATGGCTGTCTGGATAAAGAGTATTTGGAACATAGGAAGAGCAGGTGCAAAGGTCCTGAGACAGTAGGCTGTCAGGTGAATTCAAGGAAGCAATGTGGCTGAAATAGAGTGAGAGAGGAAAAATCATAGGAGAGGAAGCCGGAGAATAACTGAACATTGAAGCTATTACAAATATTCAATAAGAGATGGTAGCGGCTCCTCTAGAGTGACAGTGTGGTAGTGTGGTAAGGTTGTGAGATGAGGAATGTTTAGATTCTGGATATATTTTAAAGGCAGAGCCAATAGGATTTGTGGATGTTGTAAGAAAAAATAAAACAATGACTCCAACTGAAAGAATGGGATTGCCATTATAGAGACAGGGAAGACCATGGGAGTAACAGGGAGAAGGGATGTATATTGCATGCTCAGTTTGATCTTGTCAATTTGTAATGCCTATCTGAGATCCTAGTGGAGATGCTAAGCAGGCAATTTGACTATACAGTACAAATCAGAACTGCGGAGCACCTGGGCTAAAAGTGTAAATTTGGAAATCATCAACATAAAAATGTTACTTGAAGCCATGAGACCAGGTAAGATCAGGTAAATAGGGAGCAACAGAAGAGAGAACTCCAAGGACTGACCCTGGGTTATTCCAATATTTAGAGGTTAGAGATGAGGAAGAACCAGTGAAGGGGAAGTCACTGTGGAGAAAATTAGGTAAGAAGAGCAATTGTTCTGAAAGCTAAGTGAAAATATATTACAAAAAAGAGACACCAGCCTTCCCTGCTATATTAAATACCTCTAATAGGCCAAGGAAAGAAAGAATGATCATTGATTGCGGGATTTAGCAATGTGGATGACATTGGTGACCCTCGCAAAAGCAGTGTTGGTAGAGTAGGGAGGCAAAAGCCCGATCAGAATCATGGAGCTGTCAAGTGCAGACAACACAATCAAAGATATTTCCTATGAAAAGAAACAGAAAGCTGGAACAGTAACTGGAGAGGGAAATGGGGTCTGTGGAGGGCTGTGTTTAAGATGGAAATAAAGACTGTGTTCTGCTAGGAATGATCCAATGGAAAGGGATTATTCAGTGAGAAAGAAGAAAGCAGGGAGAATTCCTGCAGCAATGTCCTTGAGTAGGCAAGAGCAATGAGATCCAGGACCTGGTGGGTCCCAAGCACAAGCAGAAGAGAAGACACGGTATATGGACACAGGTGGGAGGGTAGGTGTGCTGGGAAGAGTGAATCAAAGTGCTCTCCTGACAGCTTCCATTTCCTCAGTGAAATGGAAAGTGAGGTCATCAGCTAAAACTCAGTGAAGGAGGAGGTGTTAACATTTTGAAGAGAAAGAGGAGGAAATGAAAGAATTATCTAGGATGATAGAAAATTTGATAAGAAAATACAGTGTGATTGATGGGTAGAATTATGGCCAACTTAAGGTTAGTGCTTAGGAATTTGAAGTGAGAACAGAGAGCACAGTTAAGCATTTTTTCTTGGCCATGTTAGTAGCAAAGTTGTAGCCATGGAGGAAAAATAATTATTTGGATTTTAGTCAAGAGAGTACAATGAAGAAAGAGAGAGTCGTAGGAGTTGGGGTTGCATGCAAAGGAGTGATAAAAATGATTGGTTATGGAAATAAAGCCTGGTGAAGATAAAAACTAAATCCTGGAGATGCTGGAACAGAACAGTTAAAATGTGGCAGATTGAACGGGTTACAACAGGGCTTTCATGGATGATTGTCAAACTTGTGCCCAGCTAAAAAGAGTGAGTAGAGACTGAAATCTAGCCTATGTCCCAAGCCATGAGCCCTAGCATGGGCTTCATCACAAAGAGAGGACAACTCTTCCTCATTCATCCACCCAGAGAGGTTGCCTTTGGTGTGTGACTAGTGGAGACACTAGATTGAAGGTCCTAGTGGGGTTGGGGTGCTACAGGAAGTGGGTTACAGATATGAAAATGGTGGTCAGAGAGTTGAATGTTTGAAATTAAGATTCTGACAAGATTTAAATTAAGGGTAAGAGCAAAGTCTCCCAGACTATGACTGACAGTGAGAGGGAGTTGTTGAGATAGGACAGCAGACTAGATAATTGGATGAGAAAAAGTCGAGATTTCCTCTACATGTATGTTTAAATTTTTTTAATGTTTTTTTAATTTGTTTCTGAGAGAGAGTGTGTGTGAGCAGGGAAGGGTCAGAGAGAGAGGGAGACACAGAATCTGAAACAGGCTCCAGTCCCTGAGCTGGCTGTCAGCAGAGAGCCTGACGTGGGGCTCAAACCCACAAACCGTGAGATCATGACCTGAGCCAAAGTCAGACGCCTAACCCACTGAGCCACCCAGGCGCCCTACTACATGTACGTTTAAATTGCCAACAATTAAGAAAGAAAGAATGATGAGGGAATGGCTGTGATACAAAGCTAACATCTTCAAGAAATCAGGCTGAGTGATCCTAGTTGTGCTAATTGACTGCAACAAGACAGTGGAGACTACTGGGTAAGTTACACTGACGACACAAGATTCATAGCTTAATGATTTTAGTGATGCAAGAGGGTGAGTATGGTCTAGAGATAGAAATGAGGAGCCAAAGAATTCACCTGTCTCACCTCCGGGTCCAACAAAGCAATAAGAAAAGGAGAGAGGTGCCTGGTGACTCAGTGGGTTAAGCATATGACTGTTGATCTCAGCTCAGGTCTTGATCTCACGGCTGTGAGTTCAAGCTCCACCTTGGGCTCCACCCTGGGCATGGAGCCTACTTACAAAATAAAATTAAAAATATATAAATTTTTTAAAAATAAAAAAGAAATGGAGAGGAAACAGCGATTTCTTGAGAGGGCTGCAGGGGAAGCAGTATCATGGGGAGATCAAGGAGGTGAAGAGAAAATTCAGTGAAGCCTTGAGGATATGGGGGATTATACTGACAACTGACCTTAAATTCCAAGAGGCTGATGAAATCCTTTAAGGAGAGGAGGTTGAATCATAGGGATGAAGATTCCCCAGGTGTCCCTGTGCTTCATGGACAAGTGTCATGATGAGAGTAGCCCTGGTGGTCCCAAGGTGGCAAAGGAGGGAGAGGCATGCTGCTGGGGAGGTCAGAGGGGTGGTTATAGGAGCCTAAAGAATTCTATAGCATTCTCTTGACTTCTACGGATGGAGACCTCCAAGCCAGAAGAGGGGCTTCCTATTCTTTTGACCATCTAACCCAGAGCTCTACAGTAGAGCTTTCTTTGATGATGGAATGTGTCTGTATCTGTGCTGTTCAAGATGGTAGCCACTAGCCACATGTACCATATGGGAAAGCACAGATCTAGCCCTGTCCAAATCCCTGACCTTTTGACCATTGTCTTCACTACCAAGAGGAAACCTACTTATTTGTCCACCAAAGAAAACACTCTTTCAAATTAGAAAGCATAGAGTGAACCACATAAAACAGACTAGAACCCCAAGGAAGTCAGCACCTGTTCACTTTTAATAAATTGAAGTCTACAATTCCAGATAAATTATTAGAGGTGATAACTATAAATGCACACACATTATGATAAGCTTCTGCTTAAAATTTCTAGAATAGATTCTTACAGAGGTGATTTCTGACCCCCTGCTAGAGGATGTTCACCAGAAGCCGGTATTGACTCACTACGAAGATGCCATGGTAACCTGTCCAGAAACCATTTTTCAATCACTCAATAAACATTCTCTGCTGATGATGACAGCACACTTTCTCCCCAAGCGTGCATATCTAGCTCAGAAACAGCCTGTGGTCCAAGGGAGCCAAAAGAAAGGAAAGGTGACCTGCACCTGTGAGCGAGCAGAAGAGTAACTAGCATATGAACTAAGTACCTCCAGACTCAGTAAGCAAAAAAAACGAAGCACATCAGAAGAGATGAGGAATAATTCAGTTGGGAACATCAAATGGAATCATTTCCATTCCCATCACTGCATACATGGGACACCAGAGAGAGAAAGGAGAAAATAAAACCAGTTATTTCCAATGCTTCATTGAAAGAGAGAATAACATCGGGGGGTTTTCCCCTCTTTTCCCAGTGGGTTTTATTACTGTCTCAGCAGAGGCCACTGCAGCACTGCCTCTAGGAAGCTTACCATCCTACATGCTGGGTGTAGGATGTATTTAACAAATACAGAGATTAAAGCCAGAGGACAAGGGCTAGAATTTTGAGATGTCCTACCAAGAAGCCACACAGAAAAAAAGCAAAGGGTATTATTCTCTTCTAATCCTTTAAGAAAACACATCTTTTTGTCCTTGTCTCTAGGGAACCACGGCCATCTGAGTATGGTGTGTACGTTGTATCACCTGTCTTTCTCTCAAATGTGACGTCTCCCTTTGTAAAGCTCTGGCGACGGCTGCTTGCTGAGGTTAACACAAACATCGCCGCAGCTGACCCCCAGGCAGACATGGCTTAATGAGTCAATAAGGGTTAACCTTCAGGAGCTATTAAGTCCCAGAGAGGGGAAGCCAAGAAACATCTGTCTCCTCTGCTTGACAACGGTGTCATGTATGGGACATGTTTTCCTGGCTCTAGGAGTTAGCCATGCAGCTAATAAGCTGAATTCCAGTGAAAGGGAAATCAGTGGGCCACTGATAGAAAGCACTCTCTTTCTGTCAATCAGTCACGGTGTTATACCCTTGACCAGAGAAAAAACATGTATTCTAGACAAGGCCCCAATTAAAATTTTCAGTTACAAATGAATAGTGTCTTGTGGGCAATTCTTCTGTGAAATTTTCTCTCAGCATAATTAAAATCATAGCTACCATTTACTGAGTACTTACTATGGACTAGGAACATTAATAAGCACTTCAGATGCCCTTTCTGCTATAATCCTAAAAATGCCTTATGTTCTTGACAACATTTAAATGATGAACAAACTGAGACCCTGTATAAGATTTCATCTGTGACCCTCCCTAGGGTGACAAATGATGGAGCCAGGGCAGTCTGACCCCTGGAACCCTTAATCATGATGATGCTATTAGATAAATGATGTCCAAGGTGGAGGCAACAATCAGCCAACACACTCTCAGAAGCAACCCAAGTCCTGCTGAATGTTTTCAGTGTAATCAAATAAAAAGTATCCTGTATAGTCTTGAATTTCTGCAGTATCTAATTTTAAAAAACTGTCATCTGACTTCCAGGTTTAACTCTCGGCTCTTGTAGAATCAGATTAGTCTTCCCTCTCCCCCATACCCAAATTAATGATATTATTTGTATTTGTCACCAGGCTAATCTAGTGCTCTCCAGGAAGTCATAATTGCTCTCAGTTGCTACTTCAAACAACTCTCTGGGCTCATTTCAAAATCATTGCCAATTAATCCTTTAAAAGTCTTCAGAAATGAGAAAAGCACCAGAAGACCAAAGATGGGAAAATATGGTAACTGTGATAATGAAGTTTCAGTCTTTGTGATATCTAGTGGATGTGGTGGAGAGATGAAATAACATATTAACTGACATTTTCTTAAGTGCTGGCATTTGGCACTGTGATTAACCTTTTACATGGATTCTTTTTTATCCTTCACTTCAACTCTAGCAGGGAAATATATCCCCCCTTTACAGTTGATGAAATTGAGGTTCAGAGAGGTTCCACAACTTTCCCAATGTCAATCTGCTGGTGAGTGAAGAGCTTCAAACGTGGGTAGCAACTCAAGTCTTTGACTTGTAGGAAGAATCAGCTGGTTGAAGCCAGAGAATATTGATTATTATCATAGTGGCTGCTGGAGTGTGTTCTTTTTGCCTTTTCTTATACAGTCTCATGCTTATCAAAATTACAGATGGCACAAATATCTCTAATTGGCAAACTCAAAATTACATCAGAGACTAGGTGAGCTGAAGTTATTTAAAATAAATTCATGTAAATTGTTGCATGTAGGTTCACAAAGCCAACTGCATAACTATGGGGTAGAAGAAACCTGGGTGGATAATGGCTCAGTTGAAAATTTTCCTTTAGAAGCTAAAAGAGTCTTAGGTTCCGTTAGTAGACATAGAGCATCACGGAGTCTTATGCTACATGTAGTGAGTTGTGGCTTAATCTTTGTGTTACATTTTAAAACGAAGATTCAAGACTGAGATTTTTCCCAAGAAAGGCAATTGGGATAGCAGAAAATGGGGAAATCATGTCATATATATTGAAAGATGTGAATCTGGAACAAATGAGTTTGAAAAGAAAAAGATTTAGGAAGATAACATAGGTCATTAAATACATAAAATAGAAATTGGACTTTTTGCAAAACCAGAATCAGAACCACCAGCTGCAATGTTTGGATAGATTCACCATGCTGATAGGACAAATGGTAAAGTCTCTGTAGCCCAGTAAGTGACTGAATGAACAAATGAGTAAAATGTTAGAACAGAAGCTAAATGATTCTCTCTCAAAGTAGTATCCAAAAAATCCTGAATTTTGTTGAAAGGTTAGATTTTCCAGGATTGCATAGTCCTCATGCTGAAAGACTACCTGGTTGCTAAGCATCACAGACTCTAAGATGTCGACTCTGAAAAGCCCACACTCATGCCAGCTTTCTTCTCTAAAACATCTCTTCCTGGGCCACACGTCTTAGACCCTTGCAGGCCTAGTATTTCATGAGAAGACCATAGCTTATCATTCTTGATCTTTCACAGCACTTAGCCTAGTGCTGTACCAATCTCCCAGCTGAGGGACAGCTGGGAACTGATCACGGGCAATGTAACCCAAGAGCAAGGTCAGGAAATCACAAAGAAGTGGCAGGTAGAAAATCCCTCCAGATGCAGGGGACACACTCCAATAACAAGCTAAGTAACAATGACCTTGTTACCTCCACCCCACCTAGGAGGACCTTGGCACTGGAGAGAAACCACAGAGCAGAAAAGTAGATGTCCCGTGTCCTAAAAGACTGTTCCCAATACACTAGAAATGGTAATGCATCTAATTCTCCTACCAGCTCCCTAGGATCTTACAGCCTTTCTACAGACTAGAAAACTGAAGTCAAGGGACACAGAGAGTAAGCAGTAGAGCCAGGGTTAGAAGCCAGGCAACACAATCCTGGGTTCCTAACCAAGCTCTGTATTGCTCACTGAGTTGTGAATTTGTACCTCCACCCCTTCTTCTTCAGGTGAAATCCCCTATAGGCAGCCTCTGACATTGAACACATCATATGTGACCAATAAATAATTATTGAATTCAATCTGTACTTTCAATCATCTGGAATTTGTTGACGGTGACCAGGGTATTCATGTCTAGCGATGACTGGATACATCCTCATGCTACAGCTTAATTCTTGGCATAAAACCTGCTTGTTCTTCACAAGCCACTTTGTCTTTGTGGTATTTATTTTATGGGCATGTTATTGGCATATAGCTTCAGACATTTATTTAGGTTTAGGCAAACCGAAGATAAATGTTGAGACCTAAGGTTCTAGCCCCTTCACTTCCTAAAAAAAGAAAAAAAAAAAAAATAACCTAAACTTGTCAGTTGGTAATTTAGTAAAGAAAGTTACTTATTTTACCCAAGCCTTTCCTTGGGGCCAGGTTCAACCTTCAAAATGGTGTTGTTTGTGAGTTTAGTTAAAAGCCCCAAAGTAAGAAAATCTCAGTTTTAATAAATTCAGAGTTGAGAAGTCCTAAGAACTTATCCAGGAAGATCTGGGACCAGAAGAACCCACCCCTGCACCTTCGTCCAGCTGTGGCAGGGCCTGAGATTTGGCACAGCACAGTTACAACACTCAGTAGAACAGCCAGCGGATGTCCTGCGGGAGCAGAAATGGACTTCACAGGAATCCGCACAGCCCTGGCCTTCACTCTCCGTCCAGCTGGCTCACAGTTGCAACAAGGCAAATTCCACCAGCTGAATGACCCCCAGCAGCTGTGGTAGCCTGAAGGCTCCATCCTGTACAATTCATCAGGCAGCTGGCCAGTTCTGAGCCGACTGCCTTCTTGTGATGAATCACCCCTGGCCCTCAAAAGGGAGGCATGTCAATCTGTACAAGATCTTCAGACTCTACATGTCCCTTAACACATTCATTCCACTTCAACCTCACCCAGAATGCCCTGCTCTGAGCACTGAGAATTCATCAGTGGATGAACCAAACAAAAGCCCCGCTCTCATAGTAGTTACATTTTTAATCTATCCTAAAAAATAATCAAAAATGTACTCCAAAACTTCGTATAGAGAATTGCTGCAATAGCAAAATACTGGAAACAATCTAAATAAACAACAATGGCAGACTGGTTAAATAAGTTCTAGTACACTTATTTGAAGTCATAAAACAACTATTTGAAGATTACATTATACAAGACTACCCAATGATTTAGAAAAATGTCTTCAATAGATTAAATGAGATATTACTTCTCAGCCTCTTGGCCAAAATAAAGTATAATAGATTAAATTAAAAAAAAAAAAGATTACAAAGCATAGAGTACAGTATGACTCCAAAGTTAGGAAGGAAAAACAATGCATATATGCATATGAATACTAGAAGAATATACACCAAAATGTTAACTACAGTTCGTTGGATAGTGGGAATAGTGATGACTTTATATTCTTTGTTGTACTTTCTACAAAATTCTCCTTTGGCCAAATTTCTATAATAAATACATGTCTCAGTCAGGGTTTACCTAGGAAACCAGCCCACACCAGGTAGTTCAATGTTAGGAATTTGATGTAGGAACCAGCTTCAAAGGCTTTATACAAAATGAAAGGTCCATAGGGAGCAATGAGCCAAGCAACTAGCAGCATCAAAAAGTAGGAGGGGAAAGGGAGAAGGTATTGTCACCCAAGCCAGCAGCCAGAGCCATTCAGTGGGATCTGTGGCACCAAGCAGAGAAGACATGGTTTCTTGTTGAACACCATTCAAAGCAAAGAGAGAAGAAAGAAAGTATCCTGGTTCTTCCTGATTGTACTTACACCCTCTGATCAAGACTGAACCTCTCATCCAACACCTGAACCCTACTCCCTCAGCCTCCCCAAGAAACTTCACTCCATCATCACCCTTCTTTCTTCTTTATTTCAATTTGTCCCTTTCTAGTGTCTACTTTCCCTAACATGAAACACTTGCTCAGTGTCCTCAGTTTACAGGAAAAAGGGAAAGAAAAAAAAATCTCTTAGGATTTCACAACCCCTCTACCTGTCCTATGGTTTTTCTCTCCCTATCACAATCAAGGTTCTAGAAAAGCTCATCTTTCCATTTTGCTTTTGGTTTTTGCATACTACTTTTACCTTCTCACCTCCCACTAATGTCTTAATCCTCTGCAACCTGACTTCCACCCAAAGCAACCACTGAAATTGCTGTCATCTTTTTTTCAAGATATAATTGACATATAACATTATATTGGATTCAGGCATACAGCATAATGATCCAATATATGTATATATTGCAAGATGATCACCACAAGTCTAGTTAACATTTGTTCCCATACATAGTTATAATTTTTTTCTTGTGATGAGGACTTCTAAGATCTTTTCTCTTAGTGACTTTTAAATATGCAGCATAGTGTTATTAACTATAGTTACCATTTAGTTCATTACATCCCCATGACTTATTTATTTTATAACTGGAAGTTTATTCCTTTTCACTTTCTTCACCCATATCACCCTTCCACCTCCCCACTTCTGGCAGCCACCGATCTGTTCTCTGTATCTATGAGCATGGTTTTGTTGTTTTGTTTTCTCCTGTTGTTTAGATTCCACATGTAAATGAGATCATACAGTATTTGTGTTTTTCTATTTGATTTTTTCACTTAGCATAATGTCCTCAAAGTCCATTCATACTGTCACAAATGGCAAGATTTCCTTCCTTTTTACAGTGAATAATATTCCACTGTGTATATATACCATATTTTCTTTATCCATTCATCCGCTGATGGACACTTAGGTTCCTCCCACGTCTTGACTATTATAAGTTGCTCTCATCTTTTTGGAGCCAAATCTAGTAGATACCTTTCAGTCCTCCACTCATTTGTCCTTTCTGATCCATATAACACATGTCAACCTTCCTTTCTGAATGAAACCGTCCATTTAATTGCCTTTGTGTCTCTAACTCCACTCCCTGCTGATTTCCCCCTCTCTGCACACTTCACCCTCCTCCAGCTTATAATCCTGTGCTAGGTCCTTATCTTTTCCCACACCACATAATTTGTCTTGCTAATTTCACCCATTCCCATGACTTCTATTATAATGTATATATGATTGATTCCCAAGTCTACCACTCCACCCCACATCTCGCCTCAGAGATTCAGGACTGTACATTCCACTTCCTATTTGCACGAAAAGCACCTCACCCTCTGTATCATGACATCTCTTCATCTTTCCTCCAAACTTGCTCCCGTATTACCTATCTCTGCAAAGGGCTCTACCTTCCATTGTTAAACCAGATACTAGAAATATTCTCAGTTTCTCCTTTTCTACCAGTCATCATCCAATCTATCCTGCTTAACTTTTCAACATGTCACATATGCAAGCCTTTGTGTCCAGTGACACTGCCATTGCCCTAAACCTGGCTGCCAGCATCTCCTTATGACTCTCCCTCTGTCCAGTATTGCCCCCCTCCAACCCATTATACATCTGTGCCAATGGTAATGTTTATAAAAAGCAATCCTGGCTAAAACTCTTAGTGACTTTCTTATGTAAACAATATAAAAGATTTTTAATATATGCCGAAGCTGTCCATATTTGTCCTGCCCTAGCTCTCTGTGCCTGTAATCTTCCCCCCACCCAAACTTCACTCTTTGGTGCTTTTCTCAATCCCTGGAGAACTATTTGCAATTCAGCAGGGTAAAAGGCTCTCTGTCACATCTGTCTAGACTACCCACCCCTGTGGCAAGCACACAACAGTTACAAGATTAGGCTCTAGAGTGAGAAAGCCTGGATTTAGAGCTGCTCCATCACTTACTAGCTGTGTTACTTTGGGGAAATCGTTTAATCGCCCTGTGCCTCAGTTTCCTTATCTGCAAGATAGTGACTGCAAAAAGAACAGTATCTTTGCCATAAGGTTACTTATATATAACACACAATACACGTACAAATACTCTACACCTGGTGGTAGTTGTTGTTATCAATATTTATTCACCTGATTATCTGCTGTTTGCCACAGCCTCTAGAAAGATTTTCCTGACCCCTTAGCTCTGGGTTAGAGGCTTTCCAACTCATACATTCCTCTATCAGAGCACATCTCATACTCTAGTGTTTGTGTATCTATCTCCCCCACAAAACTATGAGTCCTGTGTGGGTAGGAGCGCTCTCTTACAAGTCTAATGTCCCCAGCACTAGTTCAATGTTTGACAAATAGTTGGTGCAGAGTAAATGTTTGTAGAAGAAACAGATGAATGAATGAATGAATGAATGAATGAATGAATGAATGAATGAAATGGCACATCATTAACATTTGGTCACAGACTTACAGTGTAAGGAATACCTTCACATGTTTTTGTTTGTTTGTTTGTTCCTCACCTCAGCCCTATACAATGAGCAAGGCGGGCATGATTTTTATCTTCATTTTAAAATGAAGACATTCAAGGTCAACCATATGAAGTAACTTTCTCAAGGTTTCAAAGCCAATAAATAAATAAGCCCTACCCGAAACTAGGTCTTCTGACTTCAAATTTCATGCTGCCTTCTCTCCAACAAACAGAAAATTGCTGCTGGAGAATTATGAAGTGAAGGAGTTTAGGCCTGGAGTGAGCAGAGCTGTGGATGGCATGGTATCAGTCAATGTGTACTTATCAAAGACAATGTCCTCAGAGAATGGAAAAGGCTAAATTTTAGGAATATCTGATCCTACTCCCCCACAGAATCACTCAGGAGTTGTTTTCAGGTGCTAATAAAAGGACTGAATACAATGGCTTCAATAAACCAAGGATATGTCCCTCATCTAAAAGAAGTTCATCTTATAGAAGTACAGCCCACAGGTGGTAGGCAAGCTCTCTGGTCATTAAGAATAGACTCTCTTTGGGGCACTGGGGTCGCTCAGTCAGTTGAGTATCCAACTCTTGATTTCAGCTCAGATCATGATTCCAGGGTTATGGGATCAAGCCCTGCAACCAGCTCCACCCTGAGCATGGAACCTGCTTAAGAGTCTTTCTCTTTCTCTTTCTCTCTCTCTCTCTCTCAAAATAAAAAATAAAATAAAATTTTAAAAAAAGAATCAGACTGCCTTCATCTTTATGGTCCACTATCTTACTCTAAAACGGTCACCAAAATTCCTGCCCCTGGTGTGCATGCCCAGATTAACCCTCTCCTGTAGTGTGGGCAGTACCTTGAATGATGGATCTCATTGCAGTTAGGTTACATTCTATTACAAAGGTGAAGAGGTTTTGCAGATGCAATTAAAGTCCCAAATCAGTTGACTCTGACTTAATCCAAAAGGTGAGTCAGCTATTGAAATTCCCACATCTGCATGCTGGCCAGGGCAGAGGGGAAAAAAAAGGAGCTCCTCCCATTCAGTTACCTCCCACTTTTAAGTAGCCTTCCCATAAGTCAACTCTGCTTAGATGTCTAGACTAGACACATGGAGATACACCTCCTGCCAAGAAGGCTGACAGTCTTCTCATTTAGTGAGGCACTTTGTCACCCACAAGAATATAATGAAGGAACATCAGCTAGTAGGTAGGCCACTCTCATAGAAAGACTGAAATACTGAGATGTGTGCAACTTGCTTGCCCAAGTCTTTAAGCCCTCTTTTGGCTGAGACTACAATGTCCTGACCCTGACTTCATGTGTCAGGGCTCCCAGTAGCAGGCAGTTTTGTGGGAGGCCAGAGGCTTTGACCTGCACCCGCCTGTTCATCCCTACACCTATGCTACTAACATCCTTTCCAATTGCCTTGCCTTGCCTTCCTCTCCTATGACCCCAAGCACAAGTGCAGGATCACAGTTCTGCCAACAAAGACTAGGAAATTGGGTGCTAAAAAAGCCTGAAGGGGAAATCAGTCATGCTCAGCAGGAGCCAAAAGTCATTCAGCCAGGCAGAAGCATTAGAAAGATACAGCTAGAAATGATGCAGTGATAGGGAAATTGGGAGTAAAAGGGTAGACCTGGGAGTTGTTCACTATAGAAACATGAACAATGTCTGGGGTGCTGTAAAGGCTAAGTGCTTAATGGCTCTGTGGCGTGAAACATTTTGCAAATGGAAGAAGGATATCATTGTTCTATCTATGCAAGTGCAGAATATCATTTCCCTCATCTCTAATGAGAATGCTGGGTGGGTTTCCACAAGACTTGTTACATTCCCTGGTCATTGGTGATCTTGTAACACCAAATCTTCCTTTAACTCCTCAGAAAGTAAATTCCTTTCATACAACAAAATCCATTCTAGTATATATAATAGAATGAAATGATGCCACTGTTGCATGAATATGGAGAGGTATGCTGCAATATTCAAAAATTAAACAGACAAATCATAGCCCCATGACCTGTCTTCATAAAAATTATTATGTTTATGAGTGCCCTTATCACTTGATAGGCGCCAGTAATAGGAATTACAAAAGACTGGTAAAGTCAATACTGGTAATAACCAAATGACTAGCTCCCTACAACATGACCCCCTACCCCAACAAAAGCAAAAACTAAGAGAAATGCAGCCAATGGGTGTTTATGAATCCAGATTCTGGAATCAAAGAGCCTGGGTTTGATTTCAGCCCCAGCGCTTAGTAACCTAGTTCAGTGACTTTATCCTTTATTTAACCTCTCCACGCCTCAGTGTCTTCATCTGTAAAATGAGGGTAATTATAGTACCTGCCTCATAAGGGTATTGTGAGAATTAAATAAGAATACGTTTCAGGCCCTCAGCACAGTACCTGGCTTAACAAACGTTAGCAGTTATTAGTCAGAGTTGCCTCAACTCTCTGTTTTGCTGTGTCTCTGAAACACTAACATATAATTCCAATATGCTCACTTCCTTCCATCTAACTCCACAGGCCAAAGCAATCCAACAACCCACACATATTTCTGGAACCGGAAGGCATCTCATAAATTGTATATCCAGCCAGATGTACAACCAAAGATGTGCCAGACCCTCTGGGCACCAGTGGTATTGAAAAAGCACACCCAGTTGAGAATCACTGACCTACTCTACTTTTCATTTTCTTGAGGAGGAAACTGAGGCCCAGAAAAGTGAAGAATCTTCTAGGGTCATGGCACCATTTTCGGGATCTGCTTATTGGCAGATCTGACTCAGACCTGAGACCAGGAGCCAAATGTCTCGACTCCGGTTGCACAATTTTGGCACTACCTCAGGCTGCCTTGTGGAATTCAACAAGTATTTCCTGAGAAACCACAGTAGGGGTCATGAAGGAGAACAAGATGGTGACCCTGCCAAGAATGGCATCGAAACCTAGTCAGGGAAACAGGCATTGGCGGTGTTAAGAAATCTAATTAGAGAGGTGCCAACAAAGTGCTAAGAAGTTTTAAGTGCTGCATCTAATGCATGAAGCTTTCATGAAGAAGGTACAACTCCTGCTAGACTTTGAAGGCTAGAGAGTGAGGGGAGACATTCTTGGTAGAATAAATCACTTGAGCAAAGACCCAGAGGTTTAAAGAGAAAGAGAGCTTACAATCTTCTTGAACAGATGAGGAGATAGAGCTGAAACATCTGGGTTCAGGAAAAGTCAATTGTCCAAAGTATCTTACAAAGCAAAGAGGGGAAACACTTCCACTATTCTCTTCCCCAAGTATCCACAGAGCATATGCTTTCTACCTGCCCCTCAATCTGAAAGATGGGATGGCAGGGAGAGTAGCACCAAAGGTAAGTCCCATGGGATTCCACTCTGAAGAGAGTCAGGAGAATGAAGAGGCTCATTTCTCATTCCTTGGAAAAGTAGAAACAAACAGAAGTACAGCCAGCCCCTCTATTCAAAAGCTAGGAGATGCTGCTGGGGGTGATTATGACTTACCATCATTATATCTAATCCTACTTGAAAAAAAGTAGGAACTCCAACATTTATAGCTCTCTGTTCTCCTCTGGAGTTCCAGTAAGCAATAACCACAGCTTTCATCCCAATGTAAAGCTATTAATATAATAAAAATAACACAGTTCCAATTTTCTTTGTGACCTTATTAAAATGTTAAGAATAGATTTAGAGTGGCTAAATCCTCCCATCTTGTGCTGGTTGGAGATTGCTGTGTAGCAACCTACCTAAACCCTGATGGCATGAAACAACTATTTTACTATGCCCATGGATTCTGGTACATCAGGAATTTGGACAGGGCACAGGATAGGTGGCATATTTCTGTCCCTTGAGGAGACCCGGAGGCTGGAGGCTAATCTCATCTGAAGGCATCCTCACTCACTGGTGGTTGTTGCTTACTGTCAGCTGGAACCTCAGCTGGGCTTTCCACAGGCACCTCTAATGTGGCTTCTCCACATGGGCCAAGAGGGGCTTCCTCCCAGCACTGAGGCTGGGGCTCCAAGTGTGAGCTCCCCAAGAAGGCAAGCCAGCAGTACATAGCATTGCATGATCTTGTTTCAGAAGTCATATAGTGTTACTCTTTCCACACTCTCCTGGTTGAAGCAGGTCCAGGGGGGAAAACATAGATCCCACTTCTCAGGGGTAGAGCTTCAAGAAGAGCACATGAAATCGGAGATGTTATTGCAGCCATCTTTAGAACATACAATCTGCCATACATCCCAAAGATCCTGCATCTGCCTAAATGCCTACATGCCTGAAACTTGTACCATAAAAGGAGTATCCTGTGGTGATCAAGCGTTTCGTCAGCAAGCGTTATTCATTAAAAAGAATAATAGCATTCAAATAGCACTTTACAGTTTGCAGCTCCCCTTCATGGTATTCACAGTAACCCTGTGTGGAGGGAATTATTCTCACACCATTCTACAGAGGGGAGAATTGAAGTTCAGAAAAGTTATATGAGCTCAGCAGAAACACTTGGCAGGTTAAGGGTAGACTCGGAACTTGAACTCAAAACCTTGGACTCTAAAGTCTATAATATTTTCACACTTCCTTTCAAGTAAGTGAAAATTTGTTTATCCAATAGATGATGATAAATACATCCATAGCAATCAATAAAAACCAGATGAATGAACAAATTAATGAACAGCAGACACTAAAATTAAATGACTGACAGAACCTCCAGTCATTTACCAGAACACTAAGGACATGAGATGCTAACTAGGTCCGTTTCAATGAAACACAAAAATCTCTTTGGAGGGGAAGCCTGGAAAATACAGCGGCAGAAAACTCTGAAAGCTGTCACTGATTCTCAGATGGAGGAGGGAGTCAGTCAATGCCAAAGATGAAGTTGTGAGTGCTCCCAAAATGTACAAGAAAGCTTGTGAGGGAAGGAGGTTTTATTTCTAGGTTTCTTTTCAATAACAACTTGAAGATGGCATGGACAAGTTGAATAATTCCCAGGGGAGATACGTGAAATGCCTCTAGGATAACTAAATACCCCTGAAGATCTAAAAACGTTGGTCTTCATGTTTAATTATTTGGCCAGTGTTTTTTCATTTTTTTCAATTACAGACTGTTAGAGTATTGCTTGCCTAATCTAGAATTCAAAACAATTGCTTCTCATCTCTTCCCAACATGACTCCTCAATATTATGCTAGAAGACATTGTGTTAAACTTTTGGGGAAAGCCATCTTGTGTCATTTTGGAATTACCTAAAACTTTCTTGGAAATTAATTGTCTGAATATTAGTTCTACCTCAATGAATTGCACAGTGAAAAGTGATCAAATGACGTAAGATCTCAGTGTTACCTCTAAAAATGTATTGAGGGACTAATAAATCCCTCAAATGTTCTAAGAATTGGCAGAGTAGGCAAAAAACAACAACAACAACAAAAAAAAAAAAAACAAAAAAAAAACAAACTAAAAATCTTCAAGTATTGCTTAGATGTAAATGAACACAGAAGATTACAACAGGAACCTTCAGATTTCCAGACTACAACTATTTTTTCACTAAAACATTTTATTTCAGGATCCTTCCCATTAAAAGTTCATTAAATGAGTTGAACATTGGTCATTTATATCATTTCAGTATTTATAAATCTGTCCCAGATAGGTACAGGAGCACAGAGACCAATTCATATTTTCACATAATTCAATATGCTTCTTTTTATTTCTCTGCTGAATAGAAAAATAGTAACTCTCAGGACTGTAATCTCCTTTTTAAAATGGGTCATTAATGATTTACAAGGGTGGTTTGTTTTCTTTTTCCAAAGGAAGGGAAATAAAACTTTGCATGAGTTCTCTTCTAGGCTGGCTTTTCAGAGCACAAGTACGAAAAGTTATAAAATATTGTGAATAAGTAGAACCAAGTCCAACCTTTCTGCTTGGCTTTCTGGGCCCTTTATAATCTTCTTTCTAGTAGTTTTTCCCATCCTGTCTTTCTCCCATCACCCCCTAGTCTTTCTACTCTTAAGGTCAAGAGAATCCTTCTCCAAACCTTTCTGGACCCATATCTGGGCCATACTCCTCTGCTTCTCAATCTATTACGTCCTTTGTCCTTTGCCAAGGTCCAGATCAAATACCACCCTTGGCTGAAGCATCCTCTCTTCCACCCAGGGATCTGTAATCACTCTGGCCTCATCTTAACTTGTAAAAATAATACTTCTGTTTCATTCTGGTTGAGTTTTAAGTGGTAGCTCTTTACATATCTGCCACTCTAAATAAATAGATTTCAAACTCTCTGATGAAAGAGCCATGTATTATTTCATCATTCTATTTCTGCACAGTGCCTTAAAGTAGGCTCTTGATTTTGTTCATGTTTACAATAGCTCATATTTATTGATCACATACTATGTAATCAGTCTTGGTTAAGCATCTTAAGGAATCATTTCAATTAGTTTTCACAAGGACCCTGGATATAAGTATTATTATTTATCCTTCCCACTTTACAAAGGAAGAATGAGCTCATATCATTTAAGTACCTTTCCCAGTGTCACACAGTTAGCAAAACTATGATTTGAATCTGAGTGATCAGATTCCATAGCTTAAACTCCTATCCTCTAATTTTACCTTCCATTTGATAGTTTCTAAATCGAATTAAATGAAATTCAGGAAACACACAGATTTGGTGAGAGAATTGGTTAAATGGGTGATGGGCACTAAGGAGGGCACTTTTTTTTAAGGGGGGGGGATTAGCGTTGGATGTCATATGTAAGAGATGAATCACTGGGTTCTACTCCTGAAGCCAAGACTACACTGTATGTTAACTAACTTGAATTTAAATTTAAAAAACAAAAAAAGAAAAACATTTTATTTACTCCCTGAAAATGAGGCTTTAAAATGGGAAAAAGGAGAGGCACCTGGGTGACTCATTTGGTTGAGCATCTGACTCTGGTTTCCACTCAGATCTTGATTTCATGGCTCTCCAAACAAACAAACAAACATTTTTTTAAAATAAAAATAAAATGGACAAAAGTAAAGCTCCATTTTCTTATGTATTATCTTTGCTGTCTATAGTCTACTAGTCTCTGGGATTTGAACTTTCATAAGCCAACACCTAGATTTTCTTAAAACAAGAATTTTTAAAATCCATTAGTCAATAGATCCAACCTCCACTAGTATCATGACACCACTCTGAGTATAAATAAAGCATACTACTAATCATTCCACACAAATATGAAACATAAAAGAGGAAATATTCTTTTTTTAAAAAAAATTTCTGACATCCACTAACTGATAAAGAAGGGGATAAATATCAGGGCAAAATAAGAAGCCAGTTGTGTCTACATGGCCAAATCACTAAGTCAAACATCCAATAGGGTGATTAGCATATTTCTTAAATATACTTTATTACTCAGGTTGGTCAAATCAATTGAATTGCTTCATGTATGCTAGCAATCCTCCATTAAAAATGCTTTTTCAGGGCATCTGGGTGGCTCAGTCAGTTAAATGTCTACTTCGGCTCAGGCTCCACGTCAAGTTCTATGCTGACAACTCAGAGCCTGCTTAGGATTGTGCCTCCCTCCCTCTCTGCCCCTCCCCTACTCTCTCTCTCTCTCCCTCTCCAAAATAAATAAACATATTAAAAATGCTTTTTCCATGTACCTATTGATTATGTACAACACAACCCAGAATGTAAGAGAAAAACTAATTGAGAAACATTCACCCCATTTTTTTCTTGCCCCTTTGGTGCATTCTCCACATTGTTGCTAGAGTAGTCTTTCTAAATCACAACCTGGAATGAAAAGTGAACCTCAGGTTTATAGCAGCTTTATTCATACTTGCCAAAACTTGGACAAAAACATAATGTCCTTCAGTAGGTGAATGGATAAATACACTGCGGTACATCCAGACAATGGAACGTTATTCAGTGCTAAAAAGAAATGATCTGGGGCGCCTGGGTGGCTTAGTCGGTTGAGCGTCAGACTTTCGCTTAGGTCATGATCTCTCGGTTCGTGGGTTCGAGCCCCACGTCGGGCTCTGTGCTGACTGCCAGCTCAGAGCCTGGAGCCTGTTTCAGTCTGTGACTCCCTCTCTCTCTGACCCTCCCCTGCTCATACTGTCTCTCTCTCTCTCCTAGAAATAAATAAAACATTTAAAAAAAAAAAAAAACTTTAAAAAAAAAAAAAAGAAATGATCTATCAAGCCATGGGAGGAATCACAGAGGAATCTCGAGGGCATATTACTAAGTTAAAGAATCCATACTCAGAAGGTTATATATTATATGATTCCATTTATATGATGTTCTGGAAAAGGTAAGCTTAGAGGAACAGAAAACAGATCAGTGGTTGCCTGGGATGGGAGAGTGGACCCCAAAGGGGCAGCCTGAGGGACTCTTTTGGGGTGACGGAGCTAGTCTACATTTGTCTGTGATCATTGGTCCATGACTGTGTGCACTTGTCCAAACGCTACACTGAGAAGAGCACATTTTACAATATGTAAATTTTTATAAATAAAATTTTTGGACAATTGCTTTTTTAAACCCATCCATGTCTTCCCAGCCATGAAAGGAAAGGCTCTATTTGTTTTCAACCAGAACTCCAGGCCCTTCCTGGCATGGCCACTCCCTCCTCTCTACTTTCTTCTACTTCTCTTCCTCCAGATTAGCCAAATCACTTGTGGCCTCCACATGATCTCAGCACATCTCAGCTTCCTACTAGTGTGTGGCCCCCCAGAAAGGCCCCCACTCCCTGCCTCTTTGGACTTTTCCATCTCTGTGCCACACAGTAACTTACCTGAGGCTCCAATCAGGCCGAATCCCTTGCAGTCCTGCAAAATATGCCAGTCTACTTCAAGGCTCTCTGCCTTTGTGTTTGCTCTGTCTGAAATATTCTCTTTCCCTTCACCCTTTCTCCTATCAGCCAGATAAACGGTCACATGTCTATTAATATGCTATTCTAACATTACCACCTTTATGATCTTTTTTTGAGCCCCCCCCCCCAATGTCATGTATAGACTTCTTTCATAGCACTTAAACATCTCAGCCATCTGTTTCCATTCCTATTGAGAGCAGAGGCCATTCTTATTCACTTGCATCGCTATTACCTAGAATATTTCTAGCATGTTATAGGTGTTTGATGAATGAATGGATGGATGGATGGATGAACACGTGAACCAATTAATGAGGAAATAAATCTCCTTATCTGGAACGTCTTACTATTCCACTTGGAAAACTCCAAATTATACATCAAAAGAATACTCAACATCACCCCACTTCTGAGCAACACACCCCCCAAAACATGCTCTATCCTTTTTTCTTATTTATAGATGAGTGCTCTATCACTGCCTTATTACTGTACACACTTAACATAAATTCACTATACTGTGAATTCTTCCAAGGCCTTACTAAACAAGAGATCCCCAGCAGCCAGGAGACAATGCCTGACTCAAGTAGTCACTCAATAAATATGAGCTTTACAGATGAGTCGAATCCATGCTTTCTTCCCTCTCCTCTGAGTCACGGGCCTGATGAGGCTGTAGGGATGTCTGCAATAGGAAGTGTGTGAAATGAGGAAAGTTCTAAGCATAAAAGAGTAAAAAGACTTTAATAAACCAAGAGAAATAAGTACGGAGAATTAGAAGTGACCTTGAACCACATTTACCTCTAGAAAAACTCCCTCAAAGAAAAAAAGAGAGAAATGAACAGTGGTAAGATAAGTGGAACTGTTTCCACCAAAAGAACACTAGGAAGATAAAACCTGAAGTGAAGGGACACTCGTTAGCTCTTCCCAAAGGTCACAATTGGTCTTAGGTCTGATGTTGGGCACCGCCCCTCCTCCCACAGCACCTCTGCAAGGCACATGGCTTCACCTCAGCTCATGTCATCAGAGCCCCAAGAATGTTTTAGCACCTGCAAGGGGGAAATGATTCCACCAATGAAGGAGGGTTACCGGTTTTCAGCTTGGCCACAATATGTCCTGAGTCCAAGTGCAGTAACACTGACAGAGGGAGTTTCTAAGAATTTGACCAAAACAAATGTTTATGTTACAGAAGAGGAATTTGTGAATATTGAGTTTCTCCAAAAGTCTCCTGCTGGAAGAGCACTCACTGAGATCACTGACTGAATGCTGATTTTCTATCTTACTCTCTTCCTCACCGAAGATATTTTGCCCTCTTGTAGCCGATTAGCTCATCGCCCAACAGGTACTACAACATTACAAGCTTCATGAGACAGCTCAGCTCACTGTGTGACCCCAGTCTGTACCTTACGGAGGCCTGCCCTTAAATATAGGAGTCACGGCTCCTGCTACTCATCATAAAATTTCCATTAGTCATAATATTTTAAAACACCATAATTTTTATCAGCCCTTTGACTTTTTCCTAGCTATGTGTGTCTGTGCTTTTGTTCATTCTTTTACTTCATAAAATGAGTCTTAAGCTTGATAAGCAGTAATGCATTGCAAATCTATAATGTGTCAGTCCACGCACAGTGCCAAGAGTAGGGTGAGCCAAGAGAGATGCCAAATTTAAAGGGACACTCGCTCTCAGAGTACCCATTCATAGCTTTTTCACTGACAATCCTACTTATCTGAGGCCCTACAAAGTGAAGTCACATCTTCTTCACATATCCTCTCAAAAAATGCTAAGTGTTCCCTCTTCACCTCACTGACTACCTCTCAAACTTCAGGTTCCAACCCAAACGTCTCTTCCTTAGAAAGAACTTCCCTGAGGGGCAAGATGGCGGAGAAGTAAGGAGCTCCGTACTTGCACTCGCGCCCATACATCACACGGAAAAGATCTGAAGCCATTGGAAACCTTACAAAACCTGAGAGATTGGGAGAAAAAAGACGCAGAATCCACTGAGAGAGCCTTCTAACGTGAGTGCGAACCGGGGAAGATAAAATCGGGCCAGGATCGGAGACTCCAGGGTCGGAGGTGATCCCCCTTTACCCTCTCCGGGGAGTGAGAGGGGAAAAAGAGAGAGTCTGAAACAGAAAAACCTCCGCTCGGGGGGAAAAACCTCCACTCGGGGCATAGAAAGACCATACTTGCCAAATACCTGCACACTAGGTCCCCTCGCGCCAACTGGTCCCGGGGGTGCTGAGCGCAGAGACTGCGGCTTTGTGCTGCCTCCTGGCGGCTGGACTTCAGAGCAGCGGCGCGCCTGCCGCCATTGTCCTCTCGGTGGGCTTGGGCCCCAGAAAGAGCCGCGCGGACACCAGGCGTCCGCGCTCCTGGCTGGCTGGGGCTCTAGAGGGAAGGCAAAGAGCTAAAAACTGGGAAATTTGCCTGTGAGTTTGTGTTTTGGGTGACGAGCCATAGAAGGACCTGGTTTTCCTCACTCCAGCGGGCTCGGGATCCGCGCACCCGGCAGACAAGCCCCCGCCCCTGCGCGCCAGCCAGACCCAGAGAAGGAAGCAGCGATTCTGACTCCGCCCCCAGAGCTCGGCAGGGGGCCTGGAATTGCCCGAGGGGGGTGCCTGGGAAGCTGTGTCTAAGGCAATTTCAGCGGGGCGCGCGGACGGGGATGTGGAGATTGGAACCGGCCTGGGTTGAAGAGTGCAACCAACTTCGGCTGCGCCCCCGGCACGGGGAGTTTACACGCCCAAAAAAGCGAGTTGCAGCGCGGGGTTCAAGAAGGGACTGGAGCACCGTCACTCTCCTCCCCACAACCGCCGAGGCAGAGCTCCCGCCTGAGGCACTGGATCCCGCCACGCCCATCCCTGCCTGAGAGCTACCCTCCTCCCTTTTTTTTTTCTTTTTTTCTTCTTCTTTCTCTTTTCTCTCTTTTTTTCCCCAGAACGCTAACCAGATTAACTCTGGTCGCCAGCTTGCTTAAACAATCACGAGTCCATTCTGTAGATGTAAATTCTACACCTACCGACATTTTCATCTCTCTCTCTCAGGACTGATTAGACTATATAGTTTCTCTGGATAATTCCAGCATCCTTCTCTCACCTATCCAACCATATTCTACCCTTTACCTCTTTGAAAAAAGCTTCTTATCCCTTCTGCCTGTTCATTCTATTTCCAATTTTGCCTCATCCCCGCCCTGTCTTCTCTCTTTCTCTATGCTCTTCAACCAGCACTGCATACACATGGCTATTTAACTGTAGCTGGGAAATCCGGTTATATGCTTTAAACCATTCTTTGTCCATCGGTTTTCTTCTTTTTTCCTTTTCTTTTCTCCTTCTTGACCCTTTTATGTATTTTATACTCCCTATTATTCGCCCTCCCTCCTCCATCTTTTCTCTTAACTTTTTCATTTTCCCACTCTCTTTGCATGTTAGTTGAATTAGCCTGTGCGTTTGTGTGCTCCTGCTCCCTGTGTGTTTGTCTGTCTGTTTTCTTTTCCAGGGCTACCTCAAGAAACAACCCAGAGTACACAAGGCGGAGAGTCCCAAATATCACTACGAATAGGAAAATAAAATAACCAAGGTCCCAACAAGAGAGACCAAGAGATACCATTCAAA